>NC_084559.2:44075645-44145645 GCF_033978685.3 Nerophis lumbriciformis
TTGATTGATTGATTGATATATTGCAGTGACCTCTTCAAGATATGCATTTAAACAGTGTACATAAAAACAAAATATATATATATATATATATATATACTTTTGGAGAGGGTGGAGCCTGTGTTTTATTTATATATATGTGTATATATATATGTATATATATATATTTTTATTTTTTTAAAAATTTTTTTTTTTTTTTTATGTACACTGTTTAAATGCATATCTTGAAGAGGTCACTGCAATTTTTTTTCCCAGAGACGGTCAACAGTAAACTTTATAAACGATATATAGATTCACCCAGTCACAACATTAGGTACGCCGGCGCACTCCCCAATTGATTCAGAGCTGCATACAAAAACAGCAGTTTTTAGCAGCCTTGATCACACTGCATGTCAGTGTTGTCATGCGCGGGCCACAATTAGATAAAAATACTACTTTATCCTACCTTTTTTTGTGTTTCCTCACAACCTGAGGCTCCGGGGGGGGGGAGAAGCTCTCCCCCTCTGGCCGAGAGCTTGACTTAAGGTCTAAACAAGTGCGTCCACCTTGCGGTGACGTCACGACGTAGCCAGACGGCAAACCCCCGCAAAAGGAGGCGCCCGAAACTGCGTGCGAGATCACGTCAAAACTACACATATTTGACCTTTAAAACTGCATTGAAACAGTGATTGAAAACTAATCAGAAATGCACGCACAATTAGATTATTCACATGTTTTTTGTTTGTTTTATTTTTTTGTCCATGGTCTGTGCTTATGGTATGCTTGTAATGTGTAATGTCTTGTGATTTATGTATTCTTTTTTATCATGACCTGTTGAATGTTTACTGTATTAACCTGCCTTAGTACAACGGATGAAAATTTGCTCTTGTGCTAACTCCGGCGTATTTACATTGTTGCTCTATGTCAGGGGTAGAGAACCTGTGGCTCTAGAGCCAGATGTGGCTCTTTTGATGACTGCATCTGGCTCTCAGATAAATCTTTGCTGACATTGCTTAACACAATAAGTAATGAATCATTCTGCTGGTAATCACTGTGTTAAAATAATGTTCAAAATATAAAACGTTCTCATGCATTTTAATCCATCCATCCGTTTTCTACCGCACCTGTTCAAGAAGTCGCATTAATGGTAAAAAGTATTTTATTTAATATTGGTTAGCTTCAGAATAACAATGTTATTAAAAAGAATAAGAGACTTATTATACGTTAAAAATGTTGGTCTTACTAAAAATACACACATTTAGTTGTATTCAGTGTTAAAAAATATTTTATGGCTCTCACGGAAATACATTTTTAAATATTTGGCTTACATGGCTCTCTTAGCCTAAAAGGCCCCCGACCCCTGCTCTATGTTGAGGGCAGTACGGTGAAACAGGGGTTAGTGCATGTGCCACACAATACGAAGGTCCCGGGTTCAATCCCGGGCTCGGGAACTTTCTGTGTGGAGTTTGCATGTTCTCCCCGTGACTGTGTGGGTTCCCGCCGAGTACTTCGGCTTCCTCCCACCTCCAAAGACATGCACCTGGGGATAGATTGATTGGCAACACTAAATTGGCCCTAGTGTGTGAACGTGAGTGTGAATGTTGTCTGTCTATCTGTGTTGGCCCTGCGATGAGGTAGCGACTTGTCCAGGGTGTACACCGCCTTCCACCCAAATGCAGCTGAGATAGGCTCTGGCACCCCCCGCGACTCCGAAAGGGACAAGCGGTAGAAAATGGATGGATGGATGCTCTATGTTGATGAATATGCATTGTCGTAATTCAAATAAATAAATAAAATGTTATGTTTTTTTTGGCATTGTTTAACATGAATATCCAACATTTGTAAGTCAGAAAATATGAAATTCATCATAGGTCCCCTTTAAGATATATTTCCATGACTTTTCCAAAACTTTTTAAAATAATATTTTCCATAACTATTCCAGGGCCATTTTAAAATTCCATGACTTTTAAAGGTTTTCATGACCGTACGAAACCTGCGTATCAAGAATACCAAGACTAGTATCAAGGTACTATTCTATCTGCCAGTATATCCGCATTGGATTGCCTTCTGCAAGGAGCACAGTGACAGCATCTGGTCACTATTGCCTCCGAAAATCAAGCATGGTGTTCCCATTCACACGGAGGCTATACACTAGTGCCTCCTATTCTGCCCCAGCCACGCCTGAGGGGATGCTAATTACCTTCTCGCTCTGCCCAACGTTCACTGGGACTCCGTCGCCACATTCAAGCATTGATAGCATACGGCGAGGAGAGAAACGAGCGGGAGGGGAAAGGGGGGAGCAGCGACGGGTAAAAAATAGAAACAAACCAATAATGCTCGACGCTGCCTCCCTAAACGAGAGCCGCTCCGTCCCAGATGTAGACAAGTCATTTTGTACAAGCCGTTTTGAGCCCACTGGGCCTGCATGGCATGCGGCGCAGGCCTGCCTGTTTCGACGATCTCTTGCAATCAGCGACACAATAGCCCCCCCTCATTTTACGCTGCTACATCATAAAAGTGCTCCTTTTGTTACATTTCCATCCCTAAAAGAGTCTTAATCCCCGCCCTTTCAGGCCGGTCTATGGCAAATTCCACAGGGACATCCCATTCGCTGCAAGGGCTGGAGTGACCCACTCAGAAACCAGCATGCGTTGCTTTGAGCTTTTCTTCTGCTGCCACTCTCTGGAGAACATTAAATCGTACTTTTCATCCCCCTCGCCATAGGGGGAAGCCCCTTAATGATGACAGAGAAAGAGAAATTCCTCCACTCGGTCCTATGACACCATTCTGCTGTCAAGCGGGCGTCTCGGCGGACAGAGAATCAAACATGGCTTCCTGCAGGTGGAACGCGGATGAAGGTCACGCCGCGGTCCAAAGAGAGGGGGAAAGAGCAGGGGAGACGGAGGGGAAGAAAGAGGAATGCAGAGAGCCGAGCTTTTCCTGTGCAAATTAAGTCATCCCGTGGAAAAGGGGGGGGGAAGACTCGCAGCTTCATTCCGTCATTCTTCATAGCTCACTTACACGTCGCTTTGCTTCACTTAATGCTCATAACTTTCAAAGCCATGCAGGATATAGATCCTCCACAACTCTCCATCGCCCAAGCGCTCTCTTATGTCTTGGATTGTTGGTTTGTGTTATTACATCTCGTTCTTTTCGTCCCCGGGATTCTGGCTGATAGGGTTGCCTTGCCCGCCTTTTGTGAAGCCCATCGCGCCGAGAGGGTGGATTTAATCAGGCTGAAACCTCCGCCGTGCGACCCCCTACCCCGCTTCACACCAGACCCCCTCAATGAGAACATTGTACCAAAATAAATCACGTGTCAATCAGGGGCCGAATATTCACCTCAGCCAATCGGCTTTCCGCAAGCTGCCTTCTACGCACTCCAAACACCCCAAAAGTCAAACTCCCCCCAGGGCGTATAATTCGGGATTTGACCAAAATCTGGAGGAAGATTGAACCTCTAAAACCGTGGAAAAGTTAACCACCGTTAATCGAGACACCAGGATATCAGACGAGTCTCATCTACACTGCAAATCACCTTCACATTGTGCCCTTGTTTTTAAAGATGGGAATTGAGCGTTATGCAGTGTTTGGAAAATGACTTGTAAACTACTCGTTATTTTGCCAAAATAGTAGTTTACCTACAAACAAAATTAGTCTTACATAAATGTCATTAATCACCAGGGGAAGTAATTAATGTGTTACTTTGAATAAAACTTCAAATATCTGTCATATGCAGTTGAGATCAGAATCAGAATCATCCATCCATCCATCCATCCATCTTCTTCCGCTTATCCGATGTCAGGTCGCGGGGGCAGCAGCCTAAGCAGGGAAGCCCAGACTTGCCTCTCCCCAGCCACTTCGTCCAGCTCTTCCCGGGGGATCCTGAGGCGTTCCCAGGCCAGCCGGGAGACATAGTCTTCCCAACGTGTCCTGGGTCTTCCCCGTGGCCTCCTACCGGTCGGACGTGCCCTAAACACCTCCCTAGGGAGGCGTTCGGGTGGCATCCTGACCAGATGCCCCAACCACCTCATCTGGCTCCTCTCAATGTGGAGGAGCAGCGGCTTTACTTTGAGCTCCCCCCGGATGACATAGCTTCTCACCCTATCTCTAAGGGAGAGCCCCGCCACCCGGCATAGGAAACTCATTTCGGCCGCTTGTACCCGTGATCCTGTCCTTTCAGTCATAACCCAAATCTCATGACCATAGGTGAGGATGGGAACGTAGATCGACCGGTAAATTGAGAGCTTTGCCTTACGGCTCAGCTCCTTCTTCACCACAACGGATCGATACAGCGTCCGCATTACTGAAGACGCCGCACCGATCCGCGTGTCGATCTCACGATCCACTTTTCCCTCACTCGTGAACAAGACTCCGAGGTACTTGAACTCCTCCACTTGGGGCAAGATCTCCTCCCCAACCCGGAGATGGCACTCCACCCTTTTCCGGGCGAGAACCATGGACTCGAACTTGGAGGTGTTGATTCTCATCCCAGTCGCTTCACACTCAGCTGCGAACCGATCCAGTGAGAGCTGAAGATCCTGGCCAGATGAAGCCATCAGGACTACATCATCTGCAAAAAGCAGAGACCTAATCCTGCAGCCACCAAAACGGATGCCCTCAACGCCTTGACTGCGCCTAGAAATTCTGTCCATAAAAGTTATGAACAGAATCGGTGACAAAGGGCAGTCTTGGCGGAGTCCAACCCTCACTGGAAACGTGTCCGACTTACTGCCGGCAATGTGGACCGAGCTCTTACACTGATCTTACACTGGGAGCGGACCGAATCAGAATCAGAAATACTTTATTAATTAAGATTTTCAGCACCAATCCCAGTCAAGAGCAGACAAACATTACAGGTAGACAGAACAGGATCGCCAACTTTCGGCACCCCTTACAAAAAAGGTGAGGAACAGGTAAACGCTGTCTAAGCCTGGGATCCTGGAGAGGGGGCCCAGACTGAGGTCAAGGAAAAAAAACAAAAAAACCTCATAGTCATAGCACACATAACTTTGTGTGTAAGAGGGAAACATCAAAGAACACAAAGGACATTAAATACATTAAAAGAGCAGCACTGATGTAACCAGCCATTTCTACATGCAGTTACAAAAGTAAAACAAAGACAACAACAAAAAAACATACACACTGTGGTGGCCTCTGCGGTGTTCCACGCGCCCTCTTCTGCAGGGGTAGGGGGAGCATGGCCAGAGACTGGAGCGGACCCAACAAAGCAACCAAGAGAGACGACTCCACCCTCGGCCGCCCACTAACTCTCGGCCAGTGTCCAGTCTGCATGGATGTTTCATGAGAACAGAGTGCACGTATTGTATCGGTGACTTTAGAAGGCGGTGCCTGTTGCCAAGCGACGTGTGACGTCAGCGAGTAGCCAGAGTAGTATTAGCTCACTTTAAATTACTTTACTTTAAATAAAACTTCAAATCTCTGTTATATGCAGTTGAGATGTTTCATGAGAACTGTACTGTATCGGTGACTTTAGGAGGCGGTTAAAGTTAAAGTTAAAGTACCACTGATAGTCACACACACACTATGTGTGGTGAAATTACTCTCTGTATTTGACCCATCCCCTTGTTCCACCCCCTGGGAGGTGAGGGGAGCAGTGAGCAGCAGCGGTGGCCGCGCTCGGGTATCATTTTGGTGATTCAACCCCCAATTCCAACCCTTGATGCTGAGTGCTAAGCAGGGAGGTAATGGGTCCCATTTTTATA
Organism: Nerophis lumbriciformis; assembly: GCF_033978685.3. Classification (NCBI taxonomy): domain Eukaryota; kingdom Metazoa; phylum Chordata; class Actinopteri; order Syngnathiformes; family Syngnathidae; genus Nerophis; species Nerophis lumbriciformis. The sequence continues at coordinate 44,081,348 of NC_084559.2, forward strand.
GTCTTTGGTATGACTCAGCCGGGGTTTGAACTCACGACCTACCGATCTCAGGGCAGACACTCTAACCACAAGGCCACTGAGTGCCCTTTTGCCAAGTGACGTGTGACATCAGCAAATAGCCAGAGTAGTATTAGCTCACTTTAAATGTATTTATTTTAAATAAAACTTCAAATATCTGTCATATGCAGTTGAGATGTTTCATGAGAACAGAGTGCGCATACTGTATCTGTGACTTTGGGAGGCGGTGCCTGTTGCCAAGTGACGTGTGATGTCAGCGAGTGGCCAGAGTACTATTAGCTCAGCTGTGTTTGTTAGCTCAGACTGACAGCAGCTCAATTGAATATGTTCACTGGATTGTGTTAGCGCGAGTCAATTAACAGATCAAATGTGCTTTGATGGCTGTCGTCTCCTTCTTCACAAATATGGCAATGTAGGATTGCAAGTGTGTCACTTAAATCATCGATTTGTCGTTCATTATTCCCTCGAGGTAGTAGTGTATATGAGTGTGTATACTTCTATGTTGTTTACTGTGTGATGTTGCCTCCTTCCTTTTAAAATTAAAGTTAATTTTAGTGTGGTGCCAGTTGTTTCATTGGTAATATGGTGTTTTTTTGCTGCGCTTTTGACGTTGTCCTGTTGACAAACGACCACATCAAAAGAAGTGTGCCACGTTACATCCAACGTCTGGTATAACAGCTTTGTAAAGTACACAAAAGTATTTAATTAGATTACTCGTTACTAGTAAAATTAAGAGTGTTAGTAACGCTATTATCACACTGTTATGTTTCCCCAGAGCTTTCAAAGTTATGCGATTTTTGCATTCAATGCAGATTAATCACACACTTTATTTTGACTGCATATGCTATGTTCAGTGATCAGGTCAATGCATATGCCAGCGCCAACATGAGTGAGGAGAGTTTATTTCTTCAAAATAAACCCCAACTGGACTAAACAATAAGCTTGTTTGCCTAAGCAACTGGTTTAAAGAAGAGTAAATGTAGACCTAACTTATGTTTATGGATGTGTTTAGTACATTATCTACATCAGGGGTGCTCACACTTTTTCTGCAGGCGAGCTACTTTTCAATTGATCAAGTCGTGGGGATCTACCTCATTCATATATATCATTTATATTTACTTATTTATGAAATATATGTTTTTGTTAACAAGTTAAAGGTGTTTAATGATAATGCAAGCATGTTTAACACATATAGTTAATATTGTTAATAAATTAAAGGTGTTTAATGAAAATACAAGTTTGTTTAATACATATAGTTAATATTGTTAACAAGTTAAAGGTGATTAATGATAATACAAGCATGTTTAACACATATAGTTAATATTGTTAAGTTAAAGGTGTTTAAAGATAATGCAAACATGTTTAACACATAGTTAATATTGTTAACAAGTTAAATATGTTTAGTGATAATGCAAGCATGTTTAACATATATAGTTAATATTGTTAATAAATTAAAGGTGTTTAATGATAATACAAGAATGTTTAACACATAGTTAATATTGTTAACAAGTTAAAGGTGTTTAAAGATAATACAAGCATGTTTAACACATATAGTTAATATTGTTAACAAGTTAAAGGTGTTTAAAGATAATACAAGCATGTTTAACACATATAGTTAATATTGTTAATAAGTTAAAAGTGTTTAGAGATAATACAAGCATGTTTAACACATATAGATTCCTTTCTTTCATGAAGACAAGAATATAAGTTGGTGTATTACCTGATTGTGATGACTTGCATTGATTGGAATCAGACAGTAGTGCTAATAAGGTCCGCATTTTCGAATGGAGGAGAAAAAAAGTCCTCCTTTCTGTCCAATACCACATGAAAGTGGTTGGTTTTTGGCATTTTATTTATCCAGCTTCCGTACTCCTTTGTTTACACTTTACAAGAAATACATTGTCGGCAAACTCCGTAGCTTGCTAGCTTGTGCACGCCAGCTTTCTGAGACTCTTATTTTGGTAGCGCAGGCAGGAGGAAGTAGCGCTTTTATTGTGCAACTGTGCAGTCGGTCTTTGGAGTTTTGACGACAGGTACGCGCCAGAGTCTGTTGAAATAAAGTGTTTCTCGCCTTCCAGTCGGTAATTTTAATGAGCTGGCAGCAGCCAGCGTCATCTCAGAAGACCCTCGGGTGCCGTGAATGTCAATCAAGTGACGAAAGTGACGTCATAGTGAAGATTTATGATCGCTCATTTTTAGGACTATTTTTTTAATGGCTGGCTGGTGATCGACTGACACACCCTCCGAGATCGACCGGTAGCTCGCGATAGACGTAATGAGCACCCCTGATCTACGTTAATCGGCCAAAATGTGCACATCAAACCACACTGTTACAAAGTTTTGAGAAAAATAAATTCAAGTAAAACAATTTAAAAATGTTCTTGTATGACAGACATCCCAGCAGGCACAAGACATTACAACAATGTTGAGAACTTGTTGAATTAGGTCCTGATGTTGAGCAACTCAAACATAACGTTGAAACAACATGCTTTTTGATGACGTTTATTCAATGTTGGGTTCTGACGTTGATTTGACCATTGAAATTTGGTCAATTTCCAACCAATATTCTACAAGACAAATACAATGTTGAAACAACATGCTTTTTGACAAAGTCTTTTCAATGTCAGGTTGTGACGTTGATTTGGAATTTGGTCACCTCTTAACCATCAACGTGGATCCAACGTTAGACATCAACCTTGTCTCAATTTACTAACACAACTATTTTGCAATGTTGTTTCAAAGTCAGTTTTAAAAGATACATATGTATAAAGTTAAAGTTAAAGTACCACTGATAGTCAAACACACACTAGGTGTGGTGAAAATACCCTCTGCATTTGACCCATCCCCTTGTTCCACCCCCTGGGAGGTGAGGGGAGCGGTGAGCAGCAGCGGTGGCCGCGCTCAGGAATCATTTTGGTGATTTAACCTCCAATTCCAACCCTTGATGATGAGTGCCAAGCAGGGAGGTAATCACGACCTACCGATCTCAGGGCGGACACTCTAACCACAAGGCTACTGAATCAACGTTGTATCAATGTCTTGTGCCTGCTGGGATTCTGGCAATAAAATTACATTTGCATCAAAACAATGTGGTCAATTTTAAAGTTAATATGAATCATGCAAACAATGAATTAACTGTGGTTAATCCAGATCGAACAAAGTTTAAAAGTGATTAATCAGAATATGTTTTCTAATAATACCTTGACAGCACTGATTTGTATTCTTCTTTTTACAAATTAATCATTAAGAATGTTTCCATATTACTTAGACAATTATCTAACCAGTTAATACAGGTCTAATGATGATCTTAGACGATATTATTTCTAGTGTAAAATTGTAAACATCCCGAGGTCTACAAACAACCTGCAGTGGTTTGTGTCTAACATTTAACACAATTACCTGCTTATACTGAGCATTTGTCGGGAGTTCTCGAGGTGCTGGTTGATGTGTTAATGATTCCTTATACAAGCTAACAACATCTGCAGTTTTTTTGTCTAAGCAAAGCTTACCAAGTGGATAAAACCCACAATGCTAACTGAAGAAGCAGTCAGAGAGTGCAGACCTTTCCAGGCCCAATTTCCCAAAAGTAAAAAATACCCGAATCCAAAAAAAACCTGGGGCCGTATTTATCAAGCGTCTTAGAACTACTCCTAAGAAGTCTGCAAAGAGTTGACTTAATGAGTAAAGAAATTATTCGCTGAAAGCTGCACTTAAAAGTTAGTTATCAAGCGTCTTACTCACACTTTCAGCGAAGTGTAGGACTGAATCTTAAGTGTCACACTCAGAGCTGAATTACAACATTAGTATGTGCTGTAAACGGAATTTTAGGTGACGTCATTTCTGTGCCTGTAGAAATGACCAATCACAGAAGGGAATCAAGAATAAAGAAATATCTTAGAAATATTTAAGTGGACAATGGGAGTGTATATTTTGACAATAAACTACAACATAATACAATACAAACAAACAATATTGGCAATGAATCAAAAATAAATGTTTCCTTTTCTTTCCAATTCATTTTCCCAGTGGCGAGATATCGAAGCATTGTGATGACCTTTAGTTCTGCTGTGAAAGCTACGCTGCGTGATGTTGCTGATGAGATGACGCCCCTTATTAAATCTGTGACAAAAATAATAACCGCTCTGTCTAAACGGTACCGTTTGATCAGCTGCTCGTCATCAAACAAAGCCAGGACATCCTTCCGCTCCCTGAACGTTCACACACGTCTCCCTCGCCTCAGTGCCATCCCCCGTTGGCAACTTCTAACCACTTAGGACACCTCTGAAGGTCTCTTAAATATCGTGGAGAGTAGGAGTGATTCTTGGACTTAAGAAAGTTGATAAATAGCTTTTATTCTTAAGTTTGAGAGTAGGACTACATTTTGCAAATTCTCAGGACTTAAGTGTAAAATGGCACTCTAAGACGCTTGATAAATACGGCCCCAGATCCAGATCTGTCCCAAAATATAATCACTTGATCCCTATTCCATTTTTTCTGTCATTTCCTAAAAGGTAAATACAATTCACCAATAACTTTTTGAGCTATCTATAGAATGCAAGACATGTAGAGAAACATCTTGTCAGTATATCCACTGTCTTTGTCTTTGCCACTAACGAAAGCCTGGTACATACTCTCGTGTTGCGTAGTGTTAAGTGAATATTTTCCCTCCTTTGAGCAAAACGGAAGGCCTTAAAAGTTACTAGCTTTGGCCTTCATTTTGTTCGACGAGATAAACACAATAAGCTCACCCTCTTTTATGAGCAAACACACACATATTACTCTCTCTAGTTTTAATTTTGCCAGGAGTGAGAGTGGACAAAAATGTGTGTGTGCTCATTATAAACACAAAGTTATCTGTTGTGATCTTCACAAAGGCAGAACAGAGAGGTGGACAAAAGCATGTGAGGAGGGCGACCATTTAAGATAGAAGGGTCCGGACTTTAGACTGTTCGGTCTCCTCTCCAGCCCTTGTATCGCTAATGTTTGTACTGACTCCTTTGTACAGAATAAACTGTTATGTTTTAAATTCCAGTCACCTTTCATTATTTAGACATCCTTAGAACTAGGAACAGCAAAATAGTGGGTCCCATTAATAGTTTGCATCCCCTCTGACGGCGTCTTGATTCGTTTTTAGCTCTCCCGCAGAGGGCTGACGCATGACCTGCAATTCTCTTCCAAAACACTAAGGGGCAACCACAGTTGTCTTTGACTTGTTATTAACTTCCTGAGAGAGAGAGAGATATAGCTAAACACATAAGTTGAAGCTCGTACATTAAGCGAAAGGTAACAGTAGACATGATCCAAATCATCCCCAAAATATATTCACTTGTTGCTTATACCATTTCGGACATTCCCTGAAAGCAGTGGCGGGCCGTGCGTTTCCCACCTAGGCCTTCAGTGATGTCCGACTTCAATGATTACCTCTCAAAATACCATCATTTATGTCACCACATTACCATTGCTGGAGAAATACTATACAGAAACACAATTACACACTACTGGGCATTGTACACAACGGGATATTTTCTGGCGCATTTAAAAATCAATACACCCGAATCTTATGTGGTACTGTCAAAATTAAAATTGCAAAAAACATATTAAAAGTGAAAAAAATAAATAAATAAAATACCGTATATTACCAAATAGTAGCCCGGGCATTTATTTCACAAAATGGGGTCAGACCCCGGGCGGCTATTAGGACATGGGCGGTTATTTGCACAAGGCTTTTATTTATTTTTGCACCAGGCCATTATTTGGTTACAATGGTTAGTGTCCAGTATTTTTTTTCGTACTAAAAACTTTAAATGTAAAAGCTAATGTAAACATACAAACAAAAAAACAAGACTATCAAAAGACAAGAGATCAACAAGGCCTCAACATGACAGTAGTGCAACAATTGTCAAATAGAATACACATACTAAAAATAAATAAACTTTTTAAATAAAGCAGCCTACCGGGAAAAATAAAATTATAGTACCAAGTACTCAAGTATAAAACCCACCATCAAAACAGAACAATAATACTGTCACTGTCCTTTGCTTTAATGCGGATCATTTTGCGGGACACACGGTGGTTCAGTCCACGAACGTGATGTATCCACTGACACAAATTAGCATCAAGCTCGTCGCTCACTTTCTTCCTACCTCCACCAGATAAGCGAGCCCGTTTTCCATCGATTGCCGACTAAGATTGTAGTTCTCCCTTTTTATGTTTCCATTCTCGTACACGTTTTGGGTCAACGTTAAACTGCCTGGCCGCTGCCAAACCAGAATTCTGCTCCGCATACTTCACAACCGCTAGCTTGAACTTTAAGTCAAACTTTCTGTTCTTCCCCCTTAAAGTATTCCCGTCCATCAGTTGTGGTGTACTGGTATCCTGTTCATTCAACTCACTGCTGCTGTTGCTTGCCATGTTGAAACTTTTCCTCGTGGGTTTGTTGTTGTCGTTGAGTGTGTGTTACGCTATAAGCGGTCACCCATTGCAATATGTTGATTACCCAGAATCCCCACGTAATGTCTGCTGTTACCGTAATGACCAGAATTATTGCACCTTTGCTTTTCCTTTTAGCTTATAAATTGGGTTTAATGAAGTCAATATGATTTTAATCTAAATTATGCAAATAACAGCCCATGGGCGGCTATTTGGACATAGGCGTTTATTAGGAAGAGGCGTTTAATTCACAAAATGGGGTCAGACCCCGGGCGGCTATTAGGACATGGGCGGTTATTTGCACAAGGGCGTTTATTTGGTAATATACGGTATCTGAACTCACATTTCATCGCCGGGACAGCTGAGCTAGCTTTCGGGGTTGGCCAACATCATCTCACAAGATGTAGTTTATCTTTAAATATCCTTCTTGCAAATATATGTGTTGTCTTATCTAATCATAAAAGATGCAGAAGAGGCGTGTTGGCTGAGTTCTTAAAGTTTACTCCATAGCGTGTTCATCGATAACATCAAGCTGCCGGCATGTTTACATTCAACAACCTAAACGGGGCTATTGCGCATGCTCTCCACTACTGTGGCATGCTGGGTAACAGAGTTCTTATGTTACCTAGCTCATAACATCCCAATATATATCTGCCTTAGGCCATCTAGAAGGCCTTACTGACAACAACTCATGATCTGACAGGCTATCGCAACTGTCTATCAACCGTATTTGCCCGATCACTTACAGTGCACAGACATTGTTGATTCTGAAGGCCCCAGGCAGATTTGGTACAGCGTGGCAACATAAACTAGCTGAATCCTGATCATCTATAAACATCTGCCCGACTCTTGAGTGACAGGTCATTAGTAGTTTAATCAGATTTTAGCTTCAATGCTGGTTGTGATTATTGGTTCATACTACCCAATACCACCACCCAGCTGACCATGGATATGGTCAGCTGGACTCTCGTCGCAATTGACAAAGTCTTTTTGACAAGGAAAAGAGGTTCGGGGGAGCCTAACTGCCCTGATGGAACCATTGCTGCGTGGTACGTGAGAGACTCCTGGGATAAATGGAGAATCAAGTGCCTCTCAGTCCTTTCCATCGAGGACGTGGAAGACATCTACCTATTTGGAACCGTGATCGTGGGGCACCTGCTGATTGGGCTGGGCATTGCTCTGGTGTATCGTCAAATTCGGAAGACGATGGCAGCCACTCAAGGAGCCCAACGGCTGTTCATCGCAATGGAAGGATTGGGTCGGGCTGTGGGAACACAGATTGTGGTGATTTCTGATTTGAATCGCAAAATGGAGCTCATCGTGGAGAAGCTTGCTGAGAAGGAAGAATTAAATTGAATTTGAGGGTACCAGCACGGACACAGAGCAGGAATGTCATTGTTTTGACTGCTCGAAGAAAACAACATCTTAATCTACGATTTGACTCCCTCGAATGGCCTTGACGCTATCAGGAACAGGCTGTTCTGAAAAACTCCCCCGAGGACTCCTCAACGATGGACGCTTTTGACCTTCCTTTTTTTCAATAACACCTGGTGACTAACTTTGAGATCGGCCCCAGTCCACAAAAACATTTCAACATCTCACCCAAATTAATTGGGCATACATGCACGCACCCGCCCTTCCCCCAATCAACGCCCTTACCACTGCTTAATTCCTCTTCGGGGTTGTGGACGGCTGAGTAGCGCTTTATAGCGGCAGCTGGCCTCCAGGGCCCCAAATCCCCCCACCCCCTCTGTTGCGAGTTGTTGTGATTACATGTATCATGTTTATGTGTGCTATGCTATGTGAGGTTTTTTCCTTGGACTCAGTCTGGACCCCTCCTGAGGGTCCAGCCTTAGACTGATACTTTTTTTACTCTTCCCCCTTTCCCAATATCACCTTTTTCTCACCTTTTTTAAGGAGCGCTGTAAGTGGCTGATCCGTTGGCGGTCCCGTCTTGTCCCCTTGTAACGTATATCTGCTCTTAGTGGGACTGTGTCGAAAATGAAATTTCAGTTCTTATGTGTCTTGTACATGTTAAAGAATGGACAATAATAAAGCATCTTGAATCTTGAATCTTGATAACCTAAAAACAACAGCGCAGGAAGGAGCATAATATGACTTGAAGAGAATATGACTACTTTTAGATATTTAGGGAAAGTAAAGTCAAAAATACTTTTATCTTTAATTATGATCATGATTTCTAGTTATATTAGGCCAGCAGAGAAGGTCTTGCTGACACATCACTGCCTGAAAGTAAGATGAACATCGCCCATATTTTTTTCCAGTTAGGTTACAAGATAACAGGTAATAATATCAGGAGTAGCATTCCATGGAGTAAAGACTTTCAGCCAATGCCAAAAAGTCTTGATTTTGATGATCACTTAACTGTGAAACGTCATACTTCTGACTGGTAGGGTATTTTAGAATGCATCTAATTTAGGTTATCTTACATTTAACAAAGTTGTTTGTGTATTGCTGCTAACCAACAAATGATACCCCATTGATGGAAAGCATAATAGATCAGTCCTCCAACCCTGAAACTAAACCATTGCAGGTCGTCTCAAGTTGTAATCTTTTGCATTGTGCTATCCGTGCGTGACATGAGCCCTTTTTTGTTGCAGAAGGTCAGCCAGTTGAGAGGCTAATGCACCAGGATTTGACCGGGTGAAGATGTCAATGATAGTTCCCAGTTTGCCACTAACATAGATGGCAATAATCCATAATCCTCCAGCTACAAGTATTACCCCGTCTGTAATGGCTTTTTGGACCATTCGGATTAGGTCAACACAAAAGCAATGGAATGGAAATGTGAGCACAAAGATCCAGCACTACAACGACTGCAGGTTCTTAGTGGCGGTTTCTCCATCGGTACTGGCGATATTAATCATAGTGAGAGGTCATTATTGTGCTCTTTGTTTTACCCTTTCTCATAGAGAAATATAATTATAACTTCCACAATACATGCATGTTTCACGGGGCATGTGTACTAGCAAAAAGGGGGCGGGGGGAGTGAAATGCAGACGAAGCCATCAACGGCAGTAATTACATGCAGAGTCGTGGTAGGGGGGTGGTGGTATTGGGTAGTATGATCCAATAATCACAACCAGCATTGAAGCTAAAATCTGATTAAACTACTAATGACCTGTCACTCAAGAGTCGGGCAGATGTTTATAGATGCCCAGTACCAAGCGCACATCTCATCAGTCAGAGTCACAGCCTTGGCAGCCGTGTCACCTACCACACCCACTCACTTAGCATCACCACGGCAAAGCTTTCCAGGTTAGTGATAAAGATTGCTGACGGGCCAATAAACAACAGTAAATGAAATTAATTGCGTAATTTGTCATTTAAACGCAAAAAAATAAAAAGCATCAGCAGGACCACGTTGTGACACCGATGTCAACTTTTCCCTAGCCGTTGGCCCCCGCTTTCCCCCCCATTTGTGTTGTGGAAGTAGCCATTTTCTTGTGCCGACTTGCACAGCTTTCACTGTGACGCGTGACACTCATGACAAATTGGGTGCGGAAGTGAAGGTGATGGGCTGTGAAAGCAATGTCCCTGCCCCCACGGTCCACACAAGCCACGTATACACAGACACACATGCACGCGGATACTGTTTATGTGTGTCGCACAGTCACACGACAATAGGCAGTGCTGTTATGCAGTTATGACCTGGGTGCATATGAGGAACGGACATATTGACATTGCTCAACTTTGACTCACATATACGAAACGCTGCAACCTTGCATAAGTAGTGTTTTGTGTGTTGTGTGCTTTGCAGATGTTTACCGCATCTGTGTCCCAGTGTCTACACGGCTAAAATGTGTACCGTATTTTCCGCACTATAAGGCGCACCTAAAAACCACAATTTTTCTCAAAAGCTGACAGTGCGCCTAATAACCCGGTGCGCTTTATTACGATTCATTTTCATAAAGTTTCGGTCTCGCAACTTCGGTAAACAGCCGCCATCTTTTTTCCCGGTAGAACAGGAAGCGCTTCTTCTTCTACGCAAGCAACCGCCAAGGAAAGCACCCGCCCCCATAGAACAGGAAGCGCTTCACCCGCCCCCGGAAGAAGAAGAAAAAACGCGCGGATATCACCGTACGTTTCATTTCCTGTTTACATCTGTAAAGACCACAAAATGGCTCCTACAAAGGACAAGGATCCGGTTCATAAAAAGACGCAATCTCTCCATCCGCACACGGATTACTACCGTATTTCACAGCAACTGATATTCCTGTGAACCACACTGTGGAACGGGAGCACGTACGGTGAATATTCGCACCACAGAGAATGAGAAGTCATCCTTCACTGTGGTTCTAGCTTGCCATGCTAACTTCCACCCAGGGTGATATTCAAAAGGAAGACCTTGCCAAAAGAGACCTTTCCAGCCGGCGTCATCATAAAAGCTAACTCGAAGGGATGGATGGATGAAGAAAAGATGAGCGAGTGGTTAAGGGAAGTTTACGCGAAGAGGCCGGGTGGCTTTTTTCACACAGCTCCGAAGGCGAACACAGCTTCACTAAGACGGGCAGATAGCGCCGGTCGACATACGCCAACATCTGCCAGTGGATCGTAAATGCCTGGGCAGATAGTTTCGGTCACAACTGTGGTCCGAGCTTTCCGGAAGGCAGGATTCACAGAACTGCTGGACAACAACAGCGACACTGAATCCGATGACTTCGACGAGGCGGAGCCGGCCATTTTTGGATCCCACGCTTGCGCAACTTTTCAATTCGGACACCGAAGACGAAGAATTCGAAGGATTTACGAATGAAGAATAACTTCAGAAGGTGAGCGCTATGTTTATTTTGTGTGTTGTGACATTAACGTTCGAGCAACATTATGTTGCTATTTATTGCTCTACACCATTTTGAATTTTACTATGTTTGTGATTGCACATTTGCGTACATTTTGGGACAGAGTTGTTAGAACGCTGGTTTTCAATATATTATTAAAGTTTGACTGAACTATCTGACTGTTTTTTTGACATTCACTTTAGCGCAGCGTTTTTTTGACATTCACTTTAGCGCAGCGTAGGCGCGGCTTTTAGTCCGGGGCGGCTTATTGGTGGACAAAATTATGAAATATGTAATTCATAGAAGGTGCGGCTAATAATCCGGTGCGCCTTATAGTGCGGAAAATACGGTACACACTTAAAAAATTCCTTCAAAAGTGATACACGCTCAGGGAGACACAATTACATTTCCATATTACTTGTCACACACAATGCAGGAGTTGCATGAATCCCAGGACGGTGCATGTCTTGCCAGAACACCGGCTCGAATTTGAGAGCAAGCTGCCCCGAATGCGTCGTCTATCCACAGTGCGACAACGCTTCTAAGACACTAATCCTCTCCGCCATGGCAGAAAATACACTACGCTTTACCAAGTATCATTATTGTTGGAAGAGTAGAGGAAAAGGAATGGCTAAGCAGGACGACACAAGAAGCTAACTGCTAAAGATTTAATGTGAAGTAGATGTGATCGATCCAGATGTCGATAGACTTAGATTTAGACTTAGACTTAGACAAACTTTAATGATCCACAAGGGAAATTGTTCAATTTATTTATTTTCATTGAGCCTTTATTTAATCAGGTAAAATCCCATTGAGATCAAAGATCTCTTTTCCAAAAGAGACCTGGCCAAGAGGGCAGCAGCAAGGTTACATTAAAAACAGTAAACAAATACATAAAACATCACATTTACAACATTAAAACTTGCTCACATGACACATGTGCATACAGACAAGGTAGACTGCAGTCCTTTCACAGAAGCTTTAAACTCATTCAACGTAACACGGGTTTGATGTTTAATATTCGATTGTAGGTTATTCCAAGCCTTCGGTGCTGAAAACCTAAATGCTTTCTTGCCCAGTTCAGTTCTTACTTTGGGGACGACAAATTGCAGAACATTCATTGAACGAAGATTGTGACTTCCTTGTTTCTTTGTTAAAAGACAAGACAGATAAGATGGAGTGATACCCAGAATGGTTTTGTAGATGAAAACATACAAATGATTGAAGCGTCGAGCACATAAAGATGTCCAGTTAACCATTGAGAAATGGGTAGTCATTTTAATAATCATTTTATTTCCTCTGGTTTTCTCTACAATTCTGACAACTCTACTGAAGCTCCGCTAACTCCGGAAAGAACCGTTGAAAATACCCAGATTTTTTACTTTACGCCCTTTACCACAACAGAGGTCACGAGGGCTCTAAAACAACTTAAACCTAGAAAGCCAGCTGGCTCAGATAAGTTGGAGCCGCTCTTTTTAAAGTTACCAGCTGAAATTATAGCTGAACCACTGACTCACATTTTTAACCTTACTCTAATTTCAAATGAAATCCCTTTGGATTGGAAATCTGCCCTTGTAATCCCCCTATTAAAAGGAGGTGACCCTAGTAATCTAAATAATTACAGACCGATCTCTAAACTCTCTGTTCTGGCAAAAGTGCTTGAATCCCTTATCAGTGAACAGATAAAAGACTTTTTGGACACCAATTTTATTCTGTCACCATTTCAGTCAGGTTTTCGTAGAAATCACAGTACTGTTACTGCTGCTATGAAGTTTATAAATGATGTAACTGAAGCTCTTGACAAGAAGCAGTGCTGTCTGTCCCTCTTTATTGACTTTTCAAAGGCATTTGATACTGTTGATCATGTCATTTTAATCAAACGTCTTTCAGCTATTGGTTTTTCTCAGCAAGCAGTTGGATGGTTTGCAAATTACCTCACAAGTAGAACTCAGGCTGTTCAGATAGAAGGTTCCTCCTCGGACGTACTGCAAGTGAAAAAGGGTGTCCCTCAAGGTTCTGTGTTGGGCCCCTTATTATTCACTATTTACATAAATAATCTTGGACAGAATATTCCGAACTCAACTTTCCATTTCTATGCTGATGATACTGTCATATACTGCACAGCACCCACTCTTGCTGAGGCTTTTAAATATCTACAACATGCATTTGACAGAGTACAAGAACAACTTTGCTATCTTCAACTGGTTTTAAATGCAGAGAAAACAAAGTGTATGCTCTTTACCACATCAAAAACTGTAAGATCATCACTGTGTGAGAACATTTTAACAAGAAATGGGCAACAAATTATGTTAGTATCTGCTTTTAAATATTTAGGATTTTTAATTGATGACCACTTGAGTTTTAAGGAGCACATTCAGTATGTTGTAAAAAAACTGAAACTTTTACTGGGATTTTATTATAGAAACAAGTCTTGCTTTTCTTTTACTGTGAAACAGAAATTGGTGGAAACAACCTTTTTACCTGTTATTGACTATGGAGATGTGTTGTACATGAATGCTACTGCTGGTTGTCTCCACAAGCTGGATAGTGTGTACCACGGGGCACTGAGATTCATCACCAACTGCGCTCCCCTTACTCACCATTGTGTGTTATACTCAATGGTTAACTGGACATCTTTATGTGCTCGACGCTTCAATCATTGGTATGTTTTCATCTACAAAACCATTCTGGGTATCACTCCATCTTATCTGTCTTGTCTTTTAACAAAGAAACAAGGAAGTCACAATCTTCGTTCAATGAATGTTCTGCAATTTGTCGTCCCCAAAGTAAGAACTGAACTGGGCAAGAAAGCATTTAGGTTTTCAGCACCGAAGGCTTGGAATAACCTACAATCGAACATTAAACTTCAAACCCTAGTTACGTTGAATGAGTTTAAAGCTTCTGTGAAAGGACTGCAGTCTACCTTGTCTGTATGCACATGTGTCATGTGAGCAAGTTTTAATGTTGTAAATGTGATGTTTTATGTATTTGTTTACTGTTTTTAATGTAACCTTGCTGCTGCCCTCTTGGCCAGGTCTCCCTTGGAAAAGAGATCTTTGATCTCAATGGGATTTTACCTGGTTAAATAAAGGCTAATAATAATAATAATTGAGTATAACACACAATGGTGAGTAAGGGGAGCGCAGTTGGTGATGAATCTCAGTGCCCCGTAGTACACACTATCCAGCTTGTGGACAAGCTGGATAATACAACACAGTAGCTCAGTTACAATGATTGAAAGTGTAAGGATGGAAAGGACAATGCAGGTATAAATAGACTAATATAGCGATGAAAAATCTAACATATATACGAATATATACATAATATGTGTACAGACTAATATATATATATACAGATATATTATATTATGTCTATAACATATACAATATATACCGATGACCATGTACAATATTACAGTATATACAGTATATGTGACAGCAGCGGCAAATAATAGAGAGTAGATCCAGCAGGAAATAGAAAATAGACATTATAAACATTATAAACAAAGAGAAGTAGCTAACATGTCAGGTGTCAGGTGATAGGCAGATGTCATCTATTGCTGTATGGCGAGTGATTATACAGCTGGATGGATACTATTAGTACCTAGTAGGGTTGTACGGTATATTGGTACTAGTATAGTACTGTGGTACTAATGAATCATATTCGGTACTATACAGCCTCTAAAAAGTACAGGTCCCCGCCCCTCCTTTTTTTAACGGGCATGACGGCGCGTCGTCACGTCTTGACATTGCTGGTTTTACGAGCAGAGGAGCATGTTCACGGAGTACTTTCAAGCAAACACAGTGTGTAGGCAGAAAAGGGAGAATGGATGCATTGTGGCTTAAAAACTAAAGATAAAGGTGAAGTTATAACACTGAAACGCCCTCAGGAAGAGGTGCTTAAAGACATGGCTAGTTAGCTAGCGGCTAACGTCCAGCCACAGTCGGCAGTGTTTTAGCTTCTTCTAAATCACTAATCCTCGCCTCCATGGCGACAAATAAAGTATGTTTCTTATAAGTTACATTATCACTGGATGACGAGGAATAGCTAAACATGCTTCACTACACACCGTAAGAGGATGCAATAGCTCACCAGCATCACAATGTAAACAAACGCCATGGGTGGATCTACACCAGACATCCACTGTAATGATACCAAGTACAGGAGTGTATCTAGTCGATAATACTATGATTACTTCAATATTTGTTTAGCATCACAAAATCTTTTTTCCTTTTTTTAAAATGTATATTATGTTTATAAACTCAGGAAATATGTCATTGGACACATGAGGACTGAAATTATGACCATTGTATGATCCTGTAACTACTTGATATCGGATCGATACCCAAATGTGTGGTCTCATCCAAAACTAATCTAATGTATCAAACAGAAGAATAAGTGATTATTACATTTTAACAGAAGTGTAGATAGAGCATGTTGAAACAGAAAATAAGCAGATATTAACAGTAAATGGAAGTGGAACAATTTCCCTTGTGGATCATTAACGTTTGTCTAAGTCTAAATGCACAAGTAGATTAATAATTCATGTTCCACCACTTGTTCCTCATAATTTTTTACAAAATAATAGAATGATAAATGACACAATATGTTACGGGAGTGGAAGAAGTGTCAAATGATGGAGCTAACTCTTTTAATGACATTCACACTTTACTTAAATCAATAGCGGAGCAGCATCTCCTCATCTGGAAACAACAACACCGGAAATGTGTCTCGTGAAAAACCGTCCGACCAGAACTCTCTAATAACCAAAGTTCCTTGGGTGAATAATGTAAACTCACTACACCGGTATGTTTTAGCACTTTCATGGAGAGTTTACTGACAGATATAAGTAAGAACTTTACACTACTTTATATTAGAAATGGCAACAGCGGATGAATGTCCCATAACAAGAAGATAGAGAACAATAAGAAGCTTATCGACTACAAAGGCGGAAGCGCACAATTTTTCAGGATTTATGCAGATCCCAAATACAGATCAGCAAGTACCAGAAGGTAAGAAAAGTTGCTTTTGCATAATGTTGCGAAACAAAACGCCAGATAATATATCTTACCTTATACACACACCATAATAATACTCGTATGTTTAATGCGCCGGCAATCGTTCAAGCGGTGTGGCTTCATATCTTACCAAAGTCGGACTAAAACATTTTGATATATTTTTGAGTGCCGTGTGTAATGTTCTATATTTTCAATGGAACATTTAAAATGTTGGTGTTGTTTACTTAAGACATATTGCCATCATAGTGCAGCCTACACTTATATATTATGTTTGACTGCCATCTACTGGTCACACTTATCATTACACCATGTACCAAATAAAATAGCCCCGAGGTGGGTAAGCTCAGCCAAACGTATTCCTTACATAAGGCGCACCGGGTTATAAGGCGCACTGTCGAGTTTTGAGGATTTTAAGTGTGCTATATAGTCCGGAAAATACGTTACAATAAATATATATTCCTTTTATATTGTCCTTTTGTTCCTTAATGCTAGTGAAGAATCATGAGAGGCCATGCTGATATATTACCCCATGTGAAGTACTTAAGCTACATAAATTGACCAAACTGTTAAAAAAAAAGCTATTTTTAAAGATCCGGTAGAAAATGGATCGATGGCAATGTTAAAAAAAATAAGTTAAAGTCATTGGCGATCACTCGACGCGAGTATAATAGTCCTCCTGTTGGTGAGTCTAGTCATCTGTGGGTCCTCAGGTGGCTGTGGAGGCCAATCCGTGATCCACAGACTCTATTGCAGTGGGGGCATATGTGCGTGATTGTCGTGGTAGTAGTGGTGGTTGTGGTGGTGGTCTGAGGAGCTGTTTTGGTAGTGGATCTCTCCTTTCTTTGTTGCCTCTTGGTTTCCGCGGCACGGTGGAGGTCCTTTTCTAACCGTGCTGTGCCTTCATGGACCATCCTGCTCCACAAAACCCTCTGGTGGGCAGTCTCCTCCCAGGTGTTGAGGTTGAAGCAGCATTTCCTCAGATGGATTTTGAGGTTATCTTTATACCGCTTCTTCTGCCCCCCTTGGGTGCGTTGTCCTTCCGTCAGTTGTCCGTACAACATCTGTTTTGGAAGGCGACTGTCTGGCATGCGAATTACATGGCCTGTCCATCGCAGCTGGTGCCGACTGACAGTTGTAGTGATACTGGGCATGTTAGCTTCTTTCAGAACACTAATGTTGGTACGCCTATCTTCCCAGCTGATCCTGAGGATCTTGCGGAGACATCGCTGGTGGTACTGCTCCAGAGCCTTCAGGTGTCTGCTGTAGGTGGTCCAACTATCAGCCCCATAGAGCAGAGTGGGCAGAACTACAGCTTGATATACAAGAAGCTTGATGTTGGTCTGGATGACCCGATTCTCAAAAACTATTTTCTTGAGCTTAGCAAAAGCTGCGCTGGCACAACCAATGCGGTGGTGGATCTCGGCATCGATGACAGCTCTCTTTGAAAGAAGACTGCCAAGATAAGCGAAATACTCCACGTTTCCCAAGATGTTGTTGTCCACATAAATTGTGGGGGGTTGGGAGGGTGTGTCAGGGGCCGGTTGGTACAGGATCTGAGTCTTCTTTATGTTGATGTCAAGTCCCAGGAGTCGGTACGCTCTGGCAAAAGCATCCATGATGTTCTGGAGGTCCAACTCAGAATGAGCAACTAGAGCATTGTCATCTGCGTACTGAAGCTCTGTAATGGAGGATATAAGCACCTTGCTTTTTGCCCTTAACCTCCTCAGGTTGAAGAGCCCGCCGTCTGTCCGGTATATGAACTGGACTCCCTCAGGCAGGTTTTGACTGGTGAGGTGAAGTATGGCTGAGATGTAGATAGCAAACAGGGTTGGTGCGATGATGCAGCCCTGCTTGACACCAGTGTCAACTTTGAAGGGAGCCGTTTCAGAGCCGCCATTTCCAACTACCACTGCGGTCATGTCGTCATGCAACAGACGCAAGACCTTCAAATACTTGTCTGGGCATCCGATCTTGGAGAGGGCACCCCAGAGGGCAGTTCTGTTCACAGAATCAAAGGCCTTTGTAAGGTCAATGAAAGCCATGTATAGTGGCAGGTGTTGTTCCCGACATTTCTCTTGCAGTTGACGAACTGCAAAAATCATGTCCGATGTTCCCCTAGCAATGTTAAAAAAAATAAGTTAAAGTACCACTGATAGTCACACACACACACATTGTGTGGTGAAATTACTCTCTGCATTTGACCCATCCCCTTGTTCCACCCCCTCGGAGGTGAGGTGAGGGGAGCAGTGAGCAGCAGTGGTGGCCGCACTCGGGACTCATTGGGTGATTAAACCCTAATTCCAACCCTTGATGATACGTGCCAAGCAGGGAGTACTGTGGTTCTAAAATGCAACAAATGATGATTAAAAAACTCTCTAAGAGAGTATCAGTCAAACTGGGCATTATTAGATAAAGCACTAGTACTGGCCAGGGATTACCTGAGATATATTTATTATGGTTAATGTGGAACAGATATACTGTAGCTGCATTTACATTATCATGCACAAACAAAGTGTATTACCACTTAAATTATCATTATAATTTATAAACCATAATAAGAAGATCATTATTATGCTGAACTGTACAGCGGTTATTATACACTGCACTAATTCCCATAGAGGTA
Organism: Nerophis lumbriciformis; assembly: GCF_033978685.3. Taxonomy (NCBI): domain Eukaryota; kingdom Metazoa; phylum Chordata; class Actinopteri; order Syngnathiformes; family Syngnathidae; genus Nerophis; species Nerophis lumbriciformis. The sequence goes on from NC_084559.2 coordinate 44,100,235, forward strand.
TTTAAATGATATGGCTGGTTGATTGCGTGATGAATTTAATAGCACGTTTTCCCCCTTTCCACCAACCTCATCCAACACTTATGGGTCGGGGGCTATAAGGTGGGCAGGCGAGGAGGAGAAGAAGACAATGGCGCTCGCGAACAAACAACCATGCCTCCTCCGAGGGGGGGGGAACAGGTCACGGACATGGTGGATAGTTAACAGGCGCGGACGCGGCACATTGATTCTCGGAGCACGTCCGCCCCCTGCTCTCGGGCTAGTAAAACACCAACACAAGCTAATCTGCGCCGGTCAAGCTGTAAAAAAATATACGCGCACACCTGAAAAGATCCCTTGTTCCGGGTCAAACAGTGAGGCTTTGTCACGGGCCTTGGCACACAGGATACATCTTTATCAGGCCGGGCTTGTCAGCTAACTGCAATGTAATTTAGCTCACGTAACAACGCTGCTGTGACCGTCTACATGATTCAATCTGGGCTTTTATATCATAAGACAATGAAAGTGCACCCGAGCCGGTGAATGCAATGTTTATTGATGACGCTCATAACTCTGGAACAATTTCAATGTCATTTCTAGCGGGGCCCGCACAGATTGCTTGCTTAAAAAGGTAATGTCGGCTGTAATCAAATGGACAAACTATCGCAGTGGCGTCGAGTCGGTCGGGGCGCAGAGTTCTACCAAGGCCACACACTCTGAAACAGTCACGACGTGTCTGGTGATACGGCTCCACTCCAGTCCTTGTTGAGCACGACTCTGTTAGTGTTCTATATTTGCATGCATAGACGCCGATCCCGTAGGTGCTTCGGGGCCCGAGCACCCACGTGGGTTTGATGGCAACTTTCAATCTTTAAAGTCATTTTTGAAAAATCAATGTTGTTGTTGTTAATTTTGTGGCGAGTTTGGTGCGTTTTGCATAATCAAAAGGTCATAAATCATATAGTCTATAATTAACAAAGTCTAACCAAGATTTCATTGTGCCCCATAATCAGTTAATGACACAATCATCTTGACTTTGAAACACACTGCACACGAGCGAATGAAGTGCATACTTACTCAACAGCTATACATGTCACCAGTGCCGGCCCAAGCCTCCATGGGGCCCTAAGCAAAATTTGATTTTGGGGCCCTCTATTTCTGCCAATAATATTGATTGTTGATCATTCACACACCTACTATAAACTCATTGCGGCTCTGGCAGTGTTGTTTACATGATCCTATTGTCAGCCTGGCATGTCTTTACAAATGACATGTCATTTATAAAGATATGGGGGTGGCCCAGTTAAGAACATAAATAATACCAATGAATGAACGAATGATGTCCAGAGTGCCACATATGGTTCCTAATCTTAAAATGTAGAAAACATTCAGCTACAAGAGTGGCCTGGGGTTGAACAGTCCAAGTGATAAAGCTTTGTATTTACAGTAAAAGAGTCATCTTGTCTCATTAGTCTTGTACTTATTAGTCTTTAATTACTAGTTTACATTTTTAGTTAATTGTTCATATTTAATGTTTACTTTGTACAAAGAGAGCGCAGTCTACTGAAGTTAAATTCATCAATAGTTTTCCCCTTTGAAAGACGCAAGGCAAATTCCTTCCATTTCACCATGTTGCTACAATGATCTTCACTGTTTTCATGCTGTTTCAGCAGTGCACCTATGTTGACCCAATCCCGCTGTCCCTCGGCTGCCAGTTTTAAGGACTTTTTGGAAAATAATTTGCAGCAAAAGCAATAGACTGCATCTTTACTTCTTGAATAAGTCAGCCAGCTACGCTTGACTTTTTCCCCATTGACTAGCTGTCTGTAGGTATAATGATAATGAAAACTTCGGCCATCATGCCGTTTGGGAAATGAAAAGTTCTCCTTAATAGACAGTGGTCCTCTGATCACCTGCTCAATCCTGTCTGAATCTGAGAGGAAAGATATGGCGTCACATTAGTGCCAAAAATCCGAGCGCATAAAAACTGTTATCGCGCGCTGATTCTCCACTTCGTGCGCGCGCGACACCCTTTTGCGCGCGCGTGGTGTCTTTTTGCGCGCGCGCGGTGCCTTTCTGCGCGCGCGCCGTCTCGGTCTGTGCGCTCTCTGTGTACTCCTGGCATCTCTCCTCGCGCTGTCATGTTTTTTTTTGGCACTTTGGGGGCAGGTATGCTTAGACGGCCCGTCCTTTCTGATTGGCTCTTAGCATTTTTCATAAGACCAATCATTCTCCAGCGTAGCAACGTTGTAGCCATCTTACCTCGGACAGCTAGCCTCAATCATTACATTGATGTCAAAGCAAGTTATGGTAATTTAATTAGTACATGTACCAATTAAATTACCATAACTTGCTCGATTTTCGACCAATTTACAAACGGTTTGCCTTGTTACAAATCTTATTACATGTAGATATGACATAGGATGCTGCACCTGTTGAAATCACCTCTTTCGCTATAAAAAAAAATGACTTAATTGTGCAACATAGTTGTGTAGGGTCAGTGTTAGTCAGTTCTCTGATTATTTTAAACTGTTTCAGAATACATTATTAAAAGGCTATTTTTAACATTTTAAAAACAAACATCAAAGATTATTTCATTAATTGTATGGCTGAATCAAAAGAAATTCCATAAATTAGAAAACAAATGTTCAAGAAGAAGTGAAAACTTTGCGCCTATAACAAGCTTGATACATATTGACGATGACCCGCCCTGCTATACTTGTGATTATCTCTGAGCATTTTTCGCCTGGCCAATCAGAAAGAAGGGGCCGGCTAAGCATACCCACCCCCAAAGTGCCAAAACGAAACATGCCAGCGCACAGACCGAGACGGCACGTGCGCAAAAAGGCACCACGCGCGCGCAAAAGGGTGTCGCGCGCGCAAAAGGGTGTCGCGCGCGCGCACGAAGTGGAGAATCAGCGCGCGATAACAGTTTTTATGCGCTCAGATTTTTGGCACTAATGTGACGCCATAGCAGGCGGCAAACGTCACAGGTGCAGCAGAGGCAGCTTTATATTTAAAGAGAGGCAGGAAGAATCACTAAGCCTAGATCAGCAGCAGCACTCTGTTGACCTAAAATTGTGTTTTTGTACAATAATATATCTTTGATCATTTAGAAATCATCAGTCAGACTCGTACATGCACAAAATAAAAAATAAGAATTTTTTGTTAATTGCTTTTGGGGGCCCCCTGGTGACCGCGGGGCCCTAAGCAAGCGCTTAGTACGCTTATGCCTTGGGCCGGCTCTGCATGTCACACTAAGGGTGGCAGTATGAACAATGCTAACACTGTCATAAACATGTGCCATATAGTGAAACCACAGTAAACAACAACGACAAACACAATTTGGAAGAATATTTGCACCGCAACACAACATAAACACTACAGAACAAATTCCCATATTTCCCTGCAGCACCAACTCTTCCGGGACGCTACAATATAAACAAATGGAGTTGGTGGATCTACACCTAACATCCACTGTAATGATACCACGTACAATAGCGCATCTAGTCGATACTACTATGAGTACATCGATATTTTTTAGCGTCACAAAATCTTTCGTTTTTTTAAAATTTATATTAAGTTTATAAACTCAGGAAATATGTCCCTGGACACATGAGGACTTTGAATATGACCAATGTACGATCCTGTAACTACTTGGTATCATCCAAAACTAATGTAAAGTATCCAACAATAGAAGATTAAGTGATTATTACATTTTAACAGAAGTGTAGATAGAACATGTTGAAACAGAAAATAAGCAGTAGATTCATAATTCATTTTCTACCACTTGTCCTTAATAATGTTGACACAATAATAGGATGATAAATGACACAATATGTTACTGCATACAGCAGACTAATTAGGAGCCTTTGTTAGTTTACTTACTACTAAAAGACAAGTTGTCTAGTATGTTCACTATTTCATTTAAGGACAAACTTGCAATAAGAAACATATGTTTAATGTACCGTAAGATTTTTTGTTAAAATAAAGCCAATAATTAATTTTTTTCTGGTCCCCTTTATTTAGAAAAGTACCGAAAAGTACTGAAATACTTTTGGTATTTCCAGTACCAAAATATTGGTATCGGGACAACACTAATACACACACACCGAGCACCCACTGGCAGAAATGTAGATTGGCGCCTATGTTTGCATGCGCGTACAACACTTAAAACCTTTAGCATATCTGCATGTGGAATTAAATTATGGAATGGATTAACCAAATCAATCAAACAAAGTGCCAATATGATTCAGGTTAAGAGACTGTTCAGACAACAGGTGTTCACAAAGTACACAGAACAATAATTACGATGAAAATCTTGAACCATTTTTTTTTTCTTTTGAGATTATAGCGGCGCTGTAATCGTGAGATTGTGTGCCAATGTTAACATGATGGACTGATCAGCTGCTTCCTCGCTTTCTTGCTCGTCAAACTTTATTCAAAATCATAAATGTTGCCTCTCACCTGGATAGTAGAAGGATGAAGATGTATTCCAACAAGTTGGTACACTTTGACAGCCAATTTAGACCCAGAAATCGCATAAACGACATGAAAAGACACTTGGTTCCACCCCCCCTTTCTTCTTTCCTACTCAGTGGCCTAGTGGTTAGAGTGTCCGCCCTGACATCGGTAGGTTGGGAGTTCAAACCCCGGCCGAGTCATACCAAAGACAATAAAAATGGGACCTATAACCTCCCTGCTTGGCACTCAGCATCAAGGGTTGGAATTGGGGGTTAAATCACCAAAAATGATTCCCGGGCGCAGCCACTGCTGCTGCCCACTGCTCCCCTCACCTCCCAGGGGGTGATGGATCAAATGCAGAGGACAAATTTCACCACACCTAGTGTGTGTGTGACAATCAGTGGTACTTTAACTTTAACTCAACTTTGTGAGGATTATGAGTTATTCTTCACCTAAATGGGAATATATGAACATCCTAGCAGTCGGCATCCTGATGACAGCAGACCATGTACAGTACGTGATGTTTATTATATTTGCTGGCTTTCATAAAGTCTGCAGTGAGTAATAATCAGTGATGCGTTTTTGAAATGATCAAAATACGTAAATATCACAAGTTCTTACAAATGTGTCTGTTACTACATTACATATATACTTCATAAGTTTCATTAAACGACTTTTGATCACATGTATTTACTATTTCGAATGCATTAAAAAAATAAAAAAATGTATCACTAGTCTTGTCTTTCATAATGATTGTGAGCAATAGGGAACATTCCCCCAAAAAGTGCAGTTACAAGAAACACTTAAAAGCATTAATAAAACATCCATAAAATCACAGGTTAAATCAAAATTAGCCTGAAAACATTACAGCTTTTACTGCAACTTTCTGAAAATCTTCTGCAATTTCAAGCATTTCAGACCACAACAATAATAATTTTAAAAAGCCCGCCAAATACTGGAATGACTGACATACTGCTCCCCTCACCTATGTATTTAATATTTGTTTGCTTACTATGGTATATTATTTATTTTGTATATATTTATTCACTGTTCTGTTACAGAAAACAAGGAAACAGGATACAATTGCTATGGTATGAAAAGGGGTAGGATTGAATAAGCTCTGCTTCTTCCTACTCCTTTTGAACTGGAAATATGTGATGCATTACATTGTACCGTATGCATTTTCCAAATAAACTGAAACTGAACTGAACTGAACATTGCCCCAATGCAAGCATAAGGAAGGGTTTAATTATTCATCACTATTAGGAATTTCAAATGTAACGCATTAACTCATGCGATTAATCACAAAACAATATGGCATTAATCATGTATTAACACTGATTAATCACACAGATTATTTTAAGCGTACATGCTCCTTCACCTTAGCCGTGGATGTGCACCTGAAAAGCAGCATGGCTTGTTATACGGTCAGAGCAAAGATGAGTGATTTCATTTCAAAATAATAAGAAACCCTGACCTGATTTCACATAAAACTGTTAGCACGTTTTGAGCAAACAGTAAAACAGTTCAAAAATGTTCCCGCATGATATTCTGACAATAAAATGATATGTGTTTGACAATACAGGTGCCTTTTTTTTAACTTAATTTCAATTACGCAAGCTATCAATTTACTAGGGTTAATAGCGATTAATCAAATAGTACATGTGTGAGTAATCTGGTTTTAAAAAATGTGTATAATTTTGACAGCACTACTTATTATGTGCATCATGTAACGATAGAGTATATTTTATATTGTTGAGTGATTGTGTATTGTCAAACTGTATTCTATAGTCACATATGAATCAGGAAATTATGTATGAAGAATTATGGAAATATGTTTGGTCTGAGAGAAAAAATTATTCTGCGTGATTGGGAAGTTTTTGCTTGTTCCTGCTGATTTTCAGTCACAGTTTCTTTTTGTGTTATAATTGTTTTTCGGCTGACTTTTTTGTTCTTATTATTGTTGTTGTTTGTTATTTTTTAATTTGGAAGTGTTTTTACATTATTGTTGTGTTTAAACTAAAACATTTTTTTTTTTTTACAAATAATATTATTAATAATATAACAATAAATTAATAACCTTTTTTTATTTTTATTATTATTATTACATCACATTGGCCCTCATTACAGAAACCTTTTGTACAAAATATGTTTTTTATTTTTTTGTTAACATGAACATAATGTTAAAGGTATAACTATACAGCATATCTTTTTATCTTTCTTACATTTTTGCTCATGCAAAATAAAACAATAACAATGTTTAATTAATCTTATATAATGTCATAAAATGAATAAACAAAACTATTATTATTATAAAAATAATAATATAAATATTAATAATATTAGTTTGCTATTATTATTGTTATAATGATAATAATAATAGTTTTGTTGATTATAACAATAATAATATAAATATTAATAATATTAGTTTTATATTATTATTGTTATAATGATAATAATAATAATAGTTTTGTTGATTCATTTCATTACATTATATAAGATTATTTTTAAATTGTAATGGTTTTATTTTGCACGAGCAAAGAAAGATGAAACTTTACCATTATGTTCATGTTAACAAAAACAAAAACGAATATTTTGTACAATTTTTTTCCGTAATGAGGGCCAATGTCATGTAATAATAATAATAATAATAATATTTTTACATGTTGTTATTTTATTGTTTCATTATTATTAATATTATTATTGTTATAATGATAATAATAATAGTTTTGTTGATTATAACAATAATAATATAAATATTAATAATATTAGTTTTATATTATTATTGTTATAATGATAATAATAATAATAGTTTTGTTGATTCATTTCATTACATTATATACGATTATTTTTAAATTGTAATGGTTTTATTTTGCACGAGCAAAGAAAGATGAAACTTTACCATTATGTTCATGTTAACAAAAACAAAAACGAATATTTTGTACAATTTTTTTCCGTAATGAGGGCCAATGTGATGTAATAATAAGAATAATAATAATATTTTTACATGTTGTTATTTTATTGTTTCATTATTATTAATATTATTATTGTTATAATGATAATAATAATAGTTTTGTTGATTATAACAATAATAATATAAATATTAATAATATTAGTTTTATATTATTATTGTTATAATGATAATACTAATAATAGTTTTGTTGATTCATTTCATTACATTATATAAGATTATTTTTAAATTGTAATGGTTTTATTTTGCACGAGCAAAGAAAGATGAAACTTTACCATTATGTTCATGTTAACAAAAACAAAAACGAATATTTTGTACAATTTTTTTCCGTAATGAGGGCCAATGTGATGTAATAATAAGAATAATAATAATATTTTTACATGTTGTTATTTTATTGTTTCATTATTATTAATATTATTATTGTTATAATGATAATAATAATAGTTTTGTTGATTATAACAATAATAATATAAATATTAATAATATTAGTTTTATATTATTATTGTTATAATGATAATAATAATAATAGTTTTGTTGATTCATTTCATTACATTATATAAGATTATTTTTAAATTGTAATGGTTTTATTTTGCACGAGCAAAGAAAGATGAAACTTTACCATTATGTTCATGTTAACAAAAACACAAACGAATATTTTGTACAATTTTTTTCCGTAATGAGGGCCAATGTGATGTAATAATAAGAATAATAATAATATTTTTACATGTTGTTATTTTATTGTTTCATTATTATTAATATTATTATTGTTATAATGATAATAATAATAGTTTTGTTGATTATAACAATAATAATATAAATATTAATAATATTAGTTTTATATTATTATTGTTATAATGATAATAATAATAATAGTTTTGTTGATTCATTTCATTACATTATATAAGATTATTTTTAAACTGTAATGGTTTTATTTTGCACGAGCAAAGAAAGATGAAACTTTACCATTATGTTCATGTTAACAAAAACAAAAACGAATATTTTGTACAATTTTTTTCCGTAATGAGGGCCAATGTGATGTAATAATAAGAATAATAATAATATTTTTACATGTTGTTATTTTATTGTTTCATTATTATTAATATTATTTGTAATAATTGTTTTGTTTTAGTTCAAACACAACAATAATGTAAAAATGCTTAAAAAAAAACACAAAAAAAACCTAACAATAATAAGAACCAAAAAGTGAGCCGAAAAACAATTACAATACGAAAAGAAACTGTGACAACGTGTCTGAAAATCAGCAATAATAATATAAATATTAATAATATTAGTTTGCTATCATTATTGCAGCACGTTGGTCCTAATGTTTGTTTTGGTCAACATGAATGTCAAGTTAAAGGTGATTAATAAACATAAAACGTGCATATACACATACCCTTCTTTCTTGAGGTTTTTTGCTAGTGCAAAATTAAACGAAATAGATGTTTTAAAGCTATAGCAATTGTAATCAGTACCAAACCTATATTAAGTTTTGTAAAAAAAAGCTTTGTCTAATCAAGTCAACCAACTAATTTATTGTGATTAGGAGATAACCCTGCTTCTCACAATTGGCAGAGGTAGTTCATTCTATATTAATGGATAAAAAAACCAATGGTTCTGCTGACACAGAATATTACAATGCCTAGCAGGAAAGGTCATTGCCAAGCTCAGCAGGAACATACTCTGAATATACCTTAATTTGACAATAACGATACCATTTTAATCACATTGCTGATTATCCTTCCAACACTTCAATATACTGTATTTCTGCACTCGGATGAATGAGCCGGCAAGGTCTCCAGTTTGGCTTATTGAAAAAAATAAACGCTCTGCACATTCAGGCTGGAGGCTGCCATTATCAGAATGATACAGAGCAATTGACAGGGCTGCTATAATTAGAGATGCTGTTGCGAGACTAAGAAGAAGTCCGAGGCACACAATGCACAGTAGGCCATATATTCACTTAGAACCCCTACCGGCCAGGACGCCTTTGATCCCCCAACTCGATTGTTTATGGCGGTTGTAGAGGTCCTCAAACCCTTTTAATGCCAGGCTTAACTTCAATTACTGCGCCAAAAAGAAAGAGAAAGAAGAATGAGGAGATGGAACATTTGTTATCAAAAATATCGAAGGTGTATATAACCTTGTACAGATTATGTCCTGGTTCAAGTATTAGTGAAAGTAACACCTGGATACAATTAATGACATATTTATAAACACATTTTTATTTTGTTTTGCGTGCACCTTTTATTTTTTGAAAAAACAAAATTACTTATTGATGCATGATTTATACATTACAATAGAATAAAATAGATAGTTCAAGCTAATATATACATATATTGTATATGCTTATTGAAATTCAATTGTGGGTTCAAGAAGGAGAGTATTTAAAAATTTGGTGGGAAAAATTTGCAATTTAGTGCGTTTGTACCTCAACTAATTTGCTGATTTGAATGCAACATGTGTTTTGATTTGGATTATCTTGCCAATAAACGTAGCATATTTGATATATGTTAAATGTACTCATACATCTTCTCCAAGGCAGCAGTGGTGACAGAGCTGCAGGCACAGTAGGTGCATGGTGGTCATTGTGCGCGCATCAGACGAGGGGCTTTTTGTGCCTTTGTGCTCACTGACAGGCTGAATGAGAGGGTGTGTTTCTCAAGCCGGGATATTTGGAAGACACCTGCTGGGCCGGGCGGCATCAGCGTGCTCTGCTCCAGCGTTGAAAACGACCATTTCTACCGGATTTCACAAAAAAAACACTATGAATTAGGGGAGTCAAAAATTCTTATATTTTCATAGATTAATACGCAATTCTTATTGGTACCAATCGATTCTTAATCGATTAAAAAAAAAAAAAAAAGACAGCTGGTGTGTTTAAGTACCATACACACAGTTCAAACTGGTACAGTCAACTTTTTTATTTTTTTTTTTTAAATCAGACTTTTAAATTTGGATTAAGAATGATTAATCACTAGGGGTGTCAATAAAAAAATAAATTTTCAGATAAGTCCCAATTTTTATTTGTAATGATTCTTAATTGATTAAAAAAAAAAAAAAAAGCAACAAAAATAATAATCAGACAGCCGGTGTGTATAAGTACCATACACACAGTTCAAACTGGTGCTGTCAAAATATATTTTTTAATAAATCAGATTAATCAAGACTTTTAAATCTGGATTAAGAATGATTATTCACTGGATGTGTACAAAAATCAATTTTCAGATTAACCGCGATTCTTATTTGTAACGATTCTTAATCGATTCAAAAAATATATATATTTAAAAAATATATATATATAATCAGACAGCCAGTGTGTAATAAGTACCATACACACACTGGTGCTGTCAAATCATGTTTTAAATACATCAGATTAATCAAGACGTTTAAATCTGGATAAAGAATGATTAATCACTGGGGGTGTACAAATATCGATTTTCAGATTAATCGCGATGTGTAACGATTCTTAAACGATTCAAAATAATCAAACATCGATTGAATTATTAGTATATATTTTTTTCAATATGTCCAGTCTATCCTCTCAGGTAAATTACATTGTTGATATAGCTGATCATATATGCTGTACAGATTTACTTTAGAAAAGAGAAGTGTGGGATATTTCTCTTTTTGCCTTATTTGTATTTGACTTTATAAATATTTGGAAAGCATTTCAGAAAAACAAACAAAAAAAACTGTTTTCTTTTAAGTAATACAGAAATTGAACCAAGCTTTTTATCTAGTTTATGGACAAATGTGGTTAATCATAGAACTGGCATTCAATGTTATTAAAAAAAAGTATACATTTTGACTAAAGAATCGCGTTGAATCAAGAATCGATTCTGAATCAAATTTTTACCCCAAAGATTCACATCCCTACTTTTAATGTACCGGTACTGCAATTTCGATATAATTAGAATCGGTGACCTTGGAGTATTAATTGTGTGAATTGTAGATTGATATTTTTTGGACTTTTAAAAAAAAAACAGCCTGCATAATATTTTATTATTTGAGTAAGTCATTTAAGTACAGAAAGAAGGATAGGTGCTGATGCAGTCAGTCCTTCCAGGAATTTGTGATATTGTGATTGCATCAATTCACGCAAATTCAACCCGAATTATTTGCGGCCTCGCAACTTTCTCCAATGATGGCAACTTCCCCGCACATTTTAGCCAATCAGCGTCAATTTCGCCAATGGAATTTGTCTCTGAGCGCACGTCAACTGTCTAATCAAAAATTATGTTTGTTATTTGTGTGAACCAAGCAGGAACAGCAAAGTGTAACAATTGATCAACTCTTTATTGCTCAAACGGCACAATTATCATCCTCCCGCGTAGCTTAAACCTTCTTCCTGTTCCTGTCAACGGCACTAAGCCTTCCGGGTAATATTCAATTCCTTTATTTTAACCTTTGTTTATTTATTAAGAACACATTTTCATTTGCAATGCTAACTGCTAACCTAGCATTTGCATGACAAATATGTTAATGTATTATAATAATCTCTGTTCCTCGCTCATTTATCAACAAAAAACACAGCTAGAGCTCACTCTCAACTGTTCAAAATTGCTATTAAAGGGGAACTGACATTTTTCGGAATTTTACCCGTCATTCAAAATCCCCATTTAAGAAAAGAAAACATATGTCTTTTTTTTTGTTTATGCATTCTAATTTGTAATATACAGCAAGTATAAGGTGGATAACAACGCATAAAATATACACAGATAATGTCTACAACTTGTGAATGACAGAGCAGATACCATTTCTCTAATTATCATTAATTATTATTAGTAGTAATAATTAACTAAAACAGTACAGTAATTAGACAATACCCTCAGAGTATGTGCTTTTACTGCCATTTAGTTTTAATATCAAGTATGTGTGGTATAAAACGAGTAAAACGTCAATACAGTATTTTCTATCCCCATGTTTTGTTAAAAAATCCATGTTAAAGGGGAACTGCACTTTTTTTTTTAATGTTGTCAGTTGTTCACAATCATTCTGAAAGACATGACGACAAATTTATTTTTTTCAATGCATTCTAACTTGTAAATAAACGTAAATAAAAGTTCACTTGCAGCGCAGCCAATGGAAGGTACTCTATTCCGCCCATAAAATCCAATAAATAACCATCCAAACAGCGCCAACAATAGGCCATTTACATTTTGTGACTTGAATATTAACCAAGTATTAATGATATTGTTATTATAAGCGCTAACACAGACAAACTATTTATAGCGGCGCTGTAATCGTGAGATTGTGTGCCAATGTTAACATGATGGACTGATCAGCTGCTTCCTCGCTTTCTTGCTCGTCAAACTTTATTCAAAATCATAAATGTTGCCTCTCACCTGGATAGTAGAAGGATGAAGATGTATTCCAACAAGTTGGTACACTTTGACAGCCAATTTAGACCCAGAAATCGCATAAACGACATGAAAAGACACTTGGTTCCACCCCCCCCCCCCCCCTTTCTTCTTTCCTACTCAGTGGCCTAGTGGTTAGAGTGTCCGCCCTGACATCGGTAGGTTGGGAGTTCAAACCCCGGCCGAGTCATACCAAAGACAATAAAAATGGGACCTATAACCTCCCTGCTTGGCACTCAGCATCAAGGGTTGGAATTGGGGGTTAAATCACCAAAAATGATTCCCGGGCGCAGCCACTGCTGCTGCCCACTGCTCCCCTCACCTCCCAGGGGGTGATGGATCAAATGCAGAGGACACATTTCACCACACCTAGTGTGTGTGTGACACTCAGTGGTACTTTAACTTTAACTCAACTTTGTGAGGATTATGAGTTATTCTTCACCTAAATGGGAATATATGAACATCCTAGCAGTCGGCATCCTGATGACAGCAGACCATGTACAGTACGTGATGTTTATTATATTTGCTGGCTTTCATAAAGTCTGCAGTGAGTAATAATCAGTGATGCGTTTTTGAAATGATCAAAATACGTAAATATCACAAGTTCTTACACATGTGTCTGTTACTACATTACATATATACTTCATAAGTTTCATTAAACGACTTTTGATCACATGTATTTACTATTTCGAATGCATTAAAAAAATAAAAAATGTATCACTAGTCTTGTCTTTCATAATGATTGTGAGCAATAGGGAACATTCCCCCAAAAAGTGCAGTTACAAGAAACACTTAAAAGCATTAATAAAACATCCATAAAATCACAGGTTAAATCAAAATTAGCCTGAAAACATTACAGCTTTTACTGCAACTTTCTGAAAATCTTCTGCAATTTCAAGCATTTCAGACCACAACAATAATAATTTTAAAAAGCCCGCCAAATACTGGAATGACTGACATACTGCTCCCCTCACCTCCCAGGGGGTGATCAAGGGTGATGGGTCAAATGCAGTGAATCATTTCGCCACAACTAGTGTGTGTGTAACAATCATTGGTACTTTAACTTTAATATGTAAAAATAAAGTTTGTTTCATGTCAGGGTATGTCTTGGGTGCCCATTAGGTCAATTGCGAGCTACCAGTCGATGGCGGAGGGTGTGTCAGTCAATCGCCAGCCAGGCATTAAAAAAATAAACCTAAAAATTAGTGATCATCAATCTTCACCAAGACGTCACTTTCGTCACGTGATTGACATTCACGGCACTCGAGGGTCTTGTGAGATGACGCTGGCTGCTGCCAGATCATTAATAAGAAAAAATGACCGACAGGAAGGTGAGAAACAGTTTTTATTTCAACAGACTCTCGCGCTGTACCTGCCGTCAAAACTCTAAAGACAGATCGCACATTTCCTATCTTCACAATAAAAGGGCTGCTTCATCTCGCCTGTGCCAATAAAATAAGAGTCTCAGAAAGCTGGCAAGCTGTGGAGTTTGCTGCCAATGTATTTCTTATAAAGTGTTTAAAAAGGAGTATGGAAGCTGGACAAATAAGATGCCAAAAACCAACCACTTTCATGTGGTATTGGACAGAAAGGAGGACTTTTTTTCTACTCGATTTGAAAATGTGGACGTTATCATCACTACTGTCTGATTCCAATCAATGCAAGTCATCAGAATCAGGTAATACACCAACTTATATTCTTGTCTTCATGAAAGAAAGGAATCTACAGGTAAAAGCCAGTAAATTAGAATATTTTGAAAAACTTGATTTATTTCAGTAATTGCATTCAAAAGGTGTAACTTGTACATTATATTTATTCATTGCACACAGACTGATGCATTCAAATGTTTATTTCATTTAATTTTGATGATTTGAAGTGGCAACAAATGAATATCCAAAATTCCGTGTGTCACAAAATTAGAATATTACTTAAGGCTAATACAAAAAAGGGATTTTTAGAAATGTTGGCCAACTGAAAAGTATGAAAATGAAAAATATGAGCATGTACAATACTCAATACTTGGTTGGAGCTCCTTTTGCCTCAATTACTGCGTTAATGCGGCGTGGCATGGAGTCGATGAGTTTCTGGCACTGCTCAGGTGTTATGAGAGCCCAGGTTGCTCTGATAGTGGCCTTCAACTCTTCTGCGTTTTTGGGTCTGGCATTCTGCATCTTCCTTTTCACAATACCCCACAGATTTTCTATGGGGCTAAGGTCAGGGGAGTTGGCGGGCCAATTTAGAACAGAAATACCATGGTCCGTAAACCAGGCACGGGTAGATTTTGCGCTGTGTGCAGGCGCCAAGTCCTGTTGGAACTTGAAATCTCCATCTCCATAGAGCAGGTCAGCAGCAGAAAGCATGAAGTGCTCTAAAACTTGCTGGTAGACGGCTGCGTTGACCCTGGATCTCAGGAAACAGAGTGGACCGACACCAGCTGGACTGCTGCTGAGTGGTCCAAAGTCATGTTTTCTGACGAAAGCAAATTTTGCATTTCCTTTGGAAATCGAGGTCCCAGAGTCTGGAGGAAGACAGGAGAGGCACAGGATCCACGTTGCCTGAAGTCTAGTGTAAAGTTTCCACCATCAGTGATGGTTTGGGGTGCCATGTCATCTGCTGGTGTCGGTCCACTCTGTTTCCTGAGATCCAGGGTCAACGCAGGCGTCTACCAGCAAGTTTTAGAGCACTTCATGCTTCCTGCTGCTGACCTGCTCTATGGAGATGGAGATTTCAAGTTCCAACAGGACTTGGCGCCTGCACACAGCGCAAAATCTACCCGTGCCTGGTTTACGGACCATGGTATTTCTGTTCTAAATTGGCCCGCCAACTCCCCTGACCTTAGCCCCATAGAAAATCTGTGGGGTATTGTGAAAAGGAAGATGCAGAATGCCAGACCCAAAAACGCAGAAGAGTTGAAGGCCACTATCAGAGCAACCTGGGCTCTCATAACACCTGAGCAGTGCCAGAAACTCATCGACTCCATGCCACGCCACATTAACGCAGTAATTGAGGCAAAAGGAGCTCCAACCAAGTATTGAGTATTGTACATGCTCATATTTTTCATTTTCATACTTTTCAGTTGGCCAACATTTCTAAAAATCCCTTTTTTGTATTAGCCTTAAGTAATATTCTAATTTTGTGACACACGGAATTTTAGATTTTCATTTGTTGCCACTTCAAATCATCAAAATTAAATGAAATAAACATTTGAATGCATCAGTCTGTGTGCAATGAATAAATATAATGTACAAGTTACACCTTTTGAATGCAATTACTGAAATAAATCAAGTTTTTCAAAATATTCTAATTTACTGGCTTTTACCTGTATATGTATTGAACATGCTTTGTTATATCATTAAACACCTTAAACTTGTTAACAACAACGTCTCTTTTATAAATAAATAAATATAAATTATACGCATTATATTGCCAAAAGTATTTGGCCACCCATCCAAATGATGAGAATCAGGCGTCTTAATCACTTGGCCCGGTGTATAAAATCAAGCACTTAGGCATGGAGACTGTTTCTACAAACATTTGTGAAACAATGGGCCGCGCTCAGTGATTTCCAGCTTGGAACTGTCAGAGTATACCACCTGTGCAACAAATCCAGTCGTGAAATTTCCTCGCTCCTAAATATTCCAAAGTCAACTTTATTGTAAGAAAAGTGAAGAGTTTGGGAACAACAGCAAGTCTGCCACAAAGTGGTAGGCCACATAAACTGACAGAGAGGGTCAGCGGATGCTGAAGCGCATAGCGCAAAGACTTTCTGCACAGTCAGTTGCTACAGAGCTCCACATTTCATGTGACCTTCCAATTAGCCCACGTACAGTACGCAGAGAGCTTCATGGAATGGGTTTCCATACCTGAGCAGCAGCATCTATGTCATACATCACCAAGTCCAATGCAAAGCGTCGGACGCAGTGGTGTAAAGCACGTTGCCACTGGACTCTAGAGCACTTGAGACGCCTTCTCTGGAATGATTAATCAAGCTTTTCTATCTGGCAATCTGATGGTCCAGTCTGGGTTTGGAGGTTGCCAGGAGAACGGTACATTTTGGAATGCATTGTGCCGAGTGTGAAATTTGGTGGAGGAGGAATTATGGTGTGTGGTTGTTTGTCAGGAGTTGGGCTTGGCTCCTTAGTTCCAGTGAAAGGAACTTTGAATGCTCCAGGATACCAAAACAGTTTGGACAATTGCATGGGATGGCACTTCAAGTTCATATGTGAGTAAAGGCACGTGGCCAAATACTTTTGGCAATATAGTGTATATGAATGAGGTCGATCCCCTCGACTTGGTCAATTGGAAAGTAGCTGGCCTGCAGAAAAAGTGTGGGCACCCCAGGTGTATGCTAACATTTATCGGCGAATGTTTATTGCTACAAACGCGTCGGGCAATGTCGGCAAGCATTCCACAGTACGGTGAGAATGCAGCAGAGATCTGTAACGAGCGGGTCGCCGCGGTGCAAATAATGAGGTTGCTCGAGGCATGGGTCGATTGACATCTGCTCAAATGTTTATTGACTAAAGGAAGAAACAAGAAAAAAAACAAAAACACAAGGTCGGAAAGGGTGTCCGCTTATAACAGAAAATAACATTATTGCTCTCATCGCCTTATGATTTTCTGCAGGCAATTTCCAAGGAGCGCACGCTGACCTTTGCCTGTATAATTCCTACGCCGAGAGATGACCAGTGAGGCACATAATTACACTCTCATCGATACATGGATCTATGGGACGGGCTGGGAATGGGATGGAAGGACAATACGTACGTCATCCCCCCTCGCTCACATACACAACAAAGTAGTATGGCGCAACATGCACACACTTGCAAGAAAACACATGCCCGCACACTACAATTAAGGCAGTGGCATATATTTCTCTCTGGATGCAAAGTCAATGTGAAATGCATGGCGGGTAATGATGATGTGAAAGGTTTGAAGCTGCGAGCCGGTTGGGGGAGCCCCATATGGCTCTCTCCGTCCGTGTCATTACCTTGTTACGCCTCTGACTTTTATTCCGAGAGAGAGAGAGAGAGAGAGAAAGGCAAAAAGAGAGCTGGGATCGCCCAAGACCACGGCGCAAGTTAAATTGTCTGGGGTCAACAGTGCCATAATTACTTTAAAATGTCAGCCCGCAATAAAATACAACAGTTCATCTGGCGGAAAGCAAATTAGCTTTGACCATGTCGTAATTACCCTTTCCTGCAGAACCATTAGAGAGAGATCAAATCTTCACATTCTCTGTTTGAGGAAAGGCCATCAGAGTACACTCCACCTGACAAGGATGCACACTTGCCATTTTGCAGCGGTAATTAATTGTCCTTGTAATAGAAATTTTATATTGGACTTTGAAATGGAAGAAAAAGTGTAATAACCTGCCAGTCGTGTCTTAACCATTCGCTAACACCCCCGTGCTTCTGGCTCCCGACATCTCTCCTCCTCATCACAGACACTTCAGGAACGACGGAAGGGTGACTATGGAGTGAAATGACTGCCAAAACTCCACCGACACACAAAAATGGTTTTCTCACGCCCAACGATTCGAAGTAAAAAAAACAACACATTTCTTATTTTATTCTATTAAAAAAACTATTTGAAAGTATCAAAACAATATTTTTAAATTAAAAAAAAATAATATTAAGTATTAAAACATTTTTCTTTGTATAAAAAATATTGATTTGCAAGTATAGAAACAAAGTGAAATATTTTGGCTCTAATATTCCACCCTGCGCACACTTGCACTCAAAGCACCCATAATTTGCACTCCACAACGACAGGTGGTGCTGCCGAGTCAATTCAAGGCCGTCCGAAATGATGTTGTTGGCGCATGGTGCCGTCCGCCAAAAATGACAAAGAGGAAGAAGCAGGTTTGAAAGTAAAATAGCTGATGGAAGAGAGGGGAAACTTACAGGTTGAGCTTGTTTCCCCCTCCATTCTATTATCAAGTGTGAGGACCGTGAACGGAGGGGGTGTTACTGTCAAAAGGTTGGAATATTACTGCTAAAAGTTTTAACTTGAGGAAAATTGTTTTTATATTTGTGAATCGGTTTTTTACTTGCAGAAAAAAAAAAATCCTTACTTGCATAAAATTATCTTTTTAAGTGAAGAAAATTGTTTTTGTATTTTTTACTTGCGAATCTTGAGTAAAATCATGTCTGTGTGTTTGTGGAGTTTTGGCAGTAATTTCACTCCATATATGGCATATCTTGATAGACTTGTGGCCCAGCAAGCCTATGACAAACCTAACTTTATAACAAAATGTACAACTTATATCCAAAAGCACACTAGAATGAATACAAGACACATGCCTTCAAGTTCACCATTTGTGCAAAAACGTACTAGAGCCCATTTTAAACAAATTTGTTCAACTTCAACTTCTGTTGAAAATAAGAATGTAAGGCAGCAGAACCAAGTGATTACACTCAGGTAATCAATAGCACTTGTCTTCATCAAGGTCACGAGTCACTGGGTCAGAGTCACTGTACTGTACTAGCCAGTCCCAAGACACATATAGACAGACAACCATTCACTCTCACATTCACAATTTAGATTCTAAAAGCAATTAATAATGCATGTTTTTAGAATGTGATAGGAAGCTTGAGCAGCTGGAGATACATGTGCACAGGGGAAGAACAAGCAAACTCTGCATAGAGATGCCAAAATCTTCAATCCCCTGACTGTGCGGACAACATGCTGACCGTAGTGACAAAATGATAATTATAAAACATGTCATTCAGTACAATAGAAAAAATTAGACGGTACTGGTACGTCATGGTTCATTTCTATGTTTGACCAAAAACAGTCGTGAACTTATTTTTATAATCATGTGACTAAGGATGGAGACAGAATTCAGTACTTTTATAGGTACTGACCAAAGTCCGTCGCTACTATCGGAGACCGATTTGTGTAAAATCAAAGTTACCATATTTCAGTACCTTTGTTGCATGTGACGTTATGTCCGGTTGCAGCTGGCTATATTACTTGGCCAGGTAACAAGCAATCAGGTACTCAGACTCAGCCAGACAGCCGCTATGTGGCGTATTACAGATTTCTATGCAAACAAAGCAAGAAGAAGTCTGTCGAAAGTACAATAAGGCTCCACTTTTCAATATGTGTGTCACGACGGGGTTTTCGCAGCTTACTGCGGGGTCGTTCTCCCAGGAATGCAGACGGACTACTCCGGACAAGGCGTGCAGGTAAAAACATGATTTATTCCTCAAGAAATCAAAGGAGTACAAAAACAGAAAGCGAGCCGACAGAACACCGTGCCTGATCGCACTCGAAGCTAAAGCAAATACTTAGCATAGACTATGGAACAAGCAAAACTTACGTTGACAGGTGTATACAGCAAACAATGACGCCAGGCCGACTGACTGGCAAAGGCAAGCTTAAATAATGCCTCTGATTAGTGCTCGGGAAGCAGGTGAGCAGGCGAGCACTAATCAGAGACAGGTGAACACAATGAGCAACCATGGCAACCAAAACAAACTCAGAGGTGCACAAACAGGAACTCAAGGAGTCCAAAACTAACAGAAAATACAAAACATGATCCGCACCACGGATCATGACAATGTGCTAGCTTGATGCTAATTAACATTGGATTTGACATGCTACCGATTAGCATTAGAGATCTTACATGGCGATTTCAGCGCCTCCAAATTTGGTAATGAAAACTACAAATAAGATGCATGTTACAATCAAACAACTGGTATAAGTACAATACGCAGTTTAAACTGGTGCTGTCAAATGATTTTTTTTTTAATAAATCAGATTAATCATATTATTAGATTTGAATTAAATATGATACATCACAGTAAATTACTTGCTCGTATGATTTAAATTAACCTATTTTGACACATATGTCATACACACATTTCTTAAAATGTTGTCCTTGTATGCATGCCATTTATTTGCTCAAAACATGCTAATAGTTTTGTCTAAAGTCCTGGCAGGGTATTCTTTTGAAGGGAAATTTTCCAGCGAGCACACAAGTCGGAACCACCTCACTCATTTTTGCACTGACATATGCATTAACCTGATCGCTGACCGTACAGCAAACCCACGTCGCCTTTCAAGTAACCTAACCGCGGTTAGGGTAAAGTGCACTCAAAATGAATTGCGTGATTAATGTGATATTTTCTTTGTGATTAATCACATGAGTTAACTTGTGATACTTGACAGCCCTTATTTAAACACTTTGTAGGGCTCAACAGAAGAAAAGACTGGCACATTTAACTTAATGGCAAATACTACTTTCTGACTGAGGCAACACACGGTAGTCTATACACTACAGCCATCTAAAGTCATGGAATTGCAACTGTATGCAAAGTCCATTATATACAGGCATGGGATCACCCTTTTGGAAAAAGTGAGGAAAACTGATGAAAAATAGCTGAAAAATATACTGTACCAATCTGTACATGTCACCATTAGGAATGCTATTAAGTGACTTTTCTGACAAACTAAATCAAACTTTTTAAGGCAAACCATTAGACAATATCATCTGCTCTTTCATACTCATGATTATTATGTTGAATCTATTGACACTATGAAGCAGACCTGGGCATATTGAGGCCCACGGGCCTCATACAGCCGGTATTGTGGCCAAACAGCTCAATTTTTGTTTCATCTGACCACATAACTTTCCTCCAAAAGGTCTTACGTTGTCTATGTGATGTCAGATGAAACAAAAATTGAGCTGTTTGGCCACAATACCCAGCAATATGTTTGGAGGAGAAAAGGTGAGTCTTTAATCCCAGGAACACCATCCCTACCGTCAAGCATGGTGGTGGTAGTATTATGCTCTGGGCCTGTTTTTCTGCCAATGGAACTGGTGCTTTACAGAGAGTAAATGGGACAATGAAAAAGGAGGATTACCTCCAAATTCTTCAGGACAACCTAAAATCATCAGGCCGGAGGTTGGGCGCAGTTGGGTGTTCCAACAGGACAATGACCCCAAACACATGTCAAAAGTGGGAAAGGAATGGCTAAATCAGGCTAGAATTAAGGTTTTAGAATGGACTTCCCAAAGTCCTGACTTAAACGTGTGGACCATGCTGAAAAAACAAGCCCATGTCAGAAAAACAACAAATTTAGCTGAACTGCACCAATTTTGTCAAGAGGAGTGGTCAAAAATGCAACCAGAAGCTTGTGGATGGCTACCAAAAGCGCCTTATTGCAGTGAAACTTGCCAAGGGACATGTAACCAAATATTAACATTGCTGTATGTATACTTTTGACCCAGCAGATTTGGTCACATTTTCAGTAGACCCATAATAAATTCATAAAAGAACCAAACTTAATGAATTGTTTTTGTGACCGACAAGTATGTGCTCCAATCACTCTATCATAAAAAAATAAGAGTTGTATACATTTTTGGAAACTCAAGACAGACATGACATTATGTTATTTACAAGTGTATGTAAACTTTTGACCGCGACTGTATATGTATGTATATTTTACAAACATACACACCGGCCCCCATAGACATTTTTTGTATTTCAATGTGGCCCCCTGAGTCAAAATAATTGCCCGGGCCTGCTTTAGAGTGATGAATAATGAGACAAAGTAAAGTGAATTATATTTATATAGCACTTTTTCTCCAGAAACTTAAAGCGCTTTACATCGTGAAACCCATCATCTACATCTTTTAAGCCAGTGTTTTTCAATCTTTTTTGAGCCAAGGCACATTTTTTTCATTGAAAAAATCCCGAGGCACACCACTAGCAGAAAACATTAAAAAATGAAACTCAGCAGCCGATATTGACAGTAAAAAGTCGTTCTCGCAATTGTTGGATATAAATTCAAACCATAACCAACCCTGCATCACTATAGCTCTTGTCTCAAAGTAGGTGTACTGTCACGACCTGTCACATCACGCTGTGACTTATTTTGAGTTTTTTTTGGTGTTTCCCTGTGTGTGGTGTTTTAGTTTTTGTCATTCGCTCCTATTTTGTTGTTGATTGTCATGTCATGTATGGATGTACTTTGTGGACGTCGTCTGCTGCTCCCACATGATGTAAGTCTTTGCTGTCGTCCAGCATTCTGTTTTTGTTTACTTTGCAGCCATTTCAGTTTTGGTTTCGTTTTGCATAGCCTTCCCTAAGCTTTAATGCCATTTCTTAGCGGCACTCGCCTTTTGTTTATTTTTGGTTTAAGCGTTAGATACCTTTTCACCTGCACGCTACCTCCCGCATATTGTGATCACGACAAACCATGTTCCCGACATCCACAAAGCAATTAGCTACCTGCTGCCACCTACTGATATGGAAGAGTATTACACGGTTACTCTGCCGAGCTCCAGACAGTAGAGACACTCAACAACGGCACATTGTTTGCGGATTATAATTACTGGTTTGCAAAAAATATTTGTAACCCAATTCGGTGAAATGACATCATCTCCCACGGCACACCAGACAATATCATAATGGCTAATGGTTGAAAAACACTGTTTTAAGCTACTTTTTAACCAGCGTGGGTAAAGTATTCTGCCCGAGCAGTGACGAGGATGACGGAAGCGGGAATCAAAACCGGATCCCTCAAGTTGCTGGCACGGCCGCTCTACCACCCGAGCCATGCCACCGATGGCTGTTCCCTCTGCTGCCATGCTAACTGAATAAAAATCCGGTGCGGAGTAGCCCATAGTAATCAATTGGATGTCCGCTAACTTCTTGCAACTCAACGCCAAGAAAACGGAAATGCTGATTATCGGTCCTGCTAAACACCGACATTTATTTAATAATACCACCTTAACATTTGACAACCAAACAATTACACAAGGCGACTCGGTAAAGAATCTGGGTATTATCTTCGACCCAACTCTCTCCTTTGAATCACACATTAAGAGTGTCACTAAAACGGCCTTCTTTCATCTCCGTAATATCGCTAAAATTCGTTCCATTTTGTCCACTAGCGACGCTGAGATCATTATTCATGCGTTCGTTACGTCTCGTCTCGACTACTGTAACGTATTATTTTCGGGTCTCCCTATGTCTAGCATTAAAAAATTACAGTTGGTACAAAATGCGGCTGCTAGACTTTTGACAAGAACAAGAAAGTTTGATCATATTACGCCTATACTGGCTCACCTGCACTGGCTTCCTGTGCACTTAAGAAGTGACTTTAAGGTTTTACTACTTACGTATAAAATACTACACGGTCTAGCTCCGTCCTATCTTGTCGATTGCATTGTACCATATGTCCCGGCAAGAAATCTGCGTTCAAAGAACTCCGGCTTATTAGTGATTCCCAGAGCCCAAAAAAAGTCTGCGGGCTATAGAGCGTTTTCTATTCGGGCTCCAGTACTATGGAATGCCCTCCCGGTAACAATTAGAGATGCTACCTCAGTAGAAGCATTTAAGTCCCATCTTAAAACTCATTTGTATACTCTAGCCTTTAAATAGCCCCCCTGTTAGACCAGTTGATCTGCCGTTTCTTTTCTTTTCTCCTCTGCTCCCCTTTTCCTTGAGGGGAGGGGGGCACAGGTCCGGTGGCCATGGATGAAGTGCTGGCTGTCCAGAGTCGGGACCCGGGGTGGACCGCTCGCCTGTGCATCGGCTGGGAACATCTCTACGCTGCTGACCCGTCTCCGCTCGGGATGGTGTCCTGCTGGCCCCACTATGGACTGGACTCTCACACTATTATGTTGGATCCACTATGGACTGGACTCTCACAATATTATGTCAGACCCACTCGACATCCATTGCTTTCGGTCTCCCCTAGAGGGGGGGGGGGTTACCCACATATGCGGTCCTCTCCAAGGTTTCTCATAGTCATTCACATCGACGTCCCACTGGGGTGAGTTTTTCCTTGCCCGTATGTGGGCTTTGTACCGAGGATGTCGTTGTGGCTTGTGCAGCCCTTTGAGACACTTGTGATTTAGGGCTATATAAATAAAGATTGATTGATTGATTGATTGAATTGGCACTGTATCTCAGGTAAAAACTCGTGCGAGAGGGTAAACCAGCGGTGCCGAGCTCTGACGAGCGCTGAATGTGAATCCCAGCTCCAGAGTATTGTAACCTTATCAAATTAGCTTTGGGCCCAGTCTGTCAGCCAGTGCTGCTGGGTTGGCAGTCTCCACCATGATTAGTCATATTGAATTATACATTCAGGGCATGTACGCCACCTTCCACATCAACACAACACCATGGGAGACTCACACACATACTGTAGCCTCACACACACACACACACACATATGCACAGACACCGTGATGAAAACAGACAGAAATGTATGCATGCACATGAACGCACGGGGTGAAAATAAATAAATAAAAACGCACATGTACCCGCACACGCAAGTTTCGCTTTTGCAAGGGGGGGTGATGCGGATGTGCGTAAACAGGATTAAGAGAGATGGTTCCACCGTCACACAGACCTCCAGATTGAAATTCTCATGCCTCTCTGACAGCTTGGCACTAAGTCACCTAACGCTTGCCTCGACATGAAATGCAGACCTGGGCACAGATGAGGTTATCAATGGGGGTAGATGTGTGGGAGGACACGCGTCGAGTCCTGTTGGGGGACCCGCTCGGTGCTAATGCTCGCTTGGCTGAGGGTGCAGCAGGAGAATGAGAAAATATCTGTCATTAACTGCCACCGGAGCTGCCACTTCTCCTGGCGCAACCTACCTCAAAGTAGCTCCCATGATTAGAATCCTCTTCATTAAATTTATCTCCTATGACATAAACTTTTAATATGAACACCGACCCTGTGTATGGGACTTGCAGGGTACAGCTTAAATCGCTGCAACCTGTAATTACTGCGCCCGCACTTGATTAGAATAATCTGATTGCAATTATTCGCTGACTTTAAAATACTAGCCTCCAGCTACGGAACAATAATTCAAGGGCAGCGATCGGGAACGTGTTTCTTTTTTGGCTGTAAAATGACGTTTTAATCGACATCGACGAAAAGAGGTTCCCTGCTAAGGAGCCGGCTCCCTCAATTAAAGCCCATTTATGCAGTAAGGGGGAAGAAGTGCTGCGATGTGGAGTTAATTACCAGTCAGACATTTAAAGAGTGCCCATGAATCCGGGAAACTAACCCATCAACTGGGTAAACAATGCAGAATCCTGGGAAATGTACATCCACCTGAAGTCCTTGATGGGTCTATGTTCTGACTGAGTGGAGAAAGGTATCAGCGTTTAAATCTGCAACGCTTTTACAGTCATTAACAACATGAGGGATGCATGCCAATTAGCCCCCCAATGCTATAGATAAGCGATTGCATTTAATAGACAACTCTAATGCCTGCCATCACTCTAAAGAGGTTATGGTAAATTAATATTATAGAGATAATCCAACATGAGGAAGAAATATTAGGAAGCTGGCTGGCCTGGTTCCCATGGCCAAGTTGTGGGGAAAACATAGCGGATATTAGTGGTAGTGAGTGTGTGGCACACTCACTGGCTGTATTGGCCCTGTACTCAGGTCAGGGTAAACTTTATTGTACCGTTAAGGAAATGTGTCCTGGGCATTGTGTTATGTTAATGCTTTATAAGGCTTACAAGATCATTACATTAAAATACAGACATTAAACAAACATGAGATCAAGATCAAGATCAAGATTGTTTATTGTCATATGCACAGTTAAACAGACAGTTTGCCGTACAATGAAAATCTTACTTTGCTTGTCCACCCTTCAACAAGTCACACGGTAATTAGCTAAAATAAAAATAAAAATAAAAGATACAATTAAAATTAAAATTAAAATGTATATACAAGGCACAGTAAGTAACATTACATTATTGCACATTCTGACTGACAGTCAACAGTATAAATATGGAGGTGACCTTGGGTCACAGCAGCAGTTAAAATGTCTTTAGTGATCAAAGGTGAAAAGTGTCTACAGTGATGGTTCACAGTTCGGGGTGGTCATGGTAGTTGTCTTTTGTTCAAAAAGATAAAAGTAAAAAGGGGGTGGGGGGGGTAGCTAGCATTCACAGGTTAGCATTCACAAGCCTGATGGCCTGTGGGTAGAAACTGTTTGTCAGTCTCGTAGTCCTGGATTTCAGGCTCCTGTATCGTCTGCCTGATGGTAGGAGGCTGAAGAGACTGTGCTGGGGGTGTATACTGTCCTTTATGATGTTGTGTGCTCTCCTGTTGGCCCTGGTAGAGTACAGGTCCTGTAGTGAGGGGAAGGCTGCTCCTGATATGTACTGAGGAGTCTTAATCACTCGCTGGAGTGCCTTCCTGTCCTTAGCAGTGCAGTTTCCATACCAGACCGTGATTGAGCTGGGAAGGACACTCTCAACCGTACTTCTATAGAAGTTGCTGGGAATTTTGGGTGGCATGCCAAATTTTTTCAGCTTTCTCAGGAAGTACAGTCGCTGCTGGGCTTTCTTTATTGTTTGTTGGGTGTTAACAATTAACAAATCAGGGCTAAAAACAGGAAATATAGCATATTAAATGGCAACACAGGGACATATGAGCGTTTTCTATTCGCACTCCAGTACTCTGGAATGCCCTCCCGGTAACAGTTAGATCTTAAAACTCATTTGTATATGCTAGCCTTTAAATAGACCCCCCTTTTAGACCAGTTGATCTGCCATCTATTTTCTGCTCTGCCCCCCTCTCCGAAGTGGAGAGGTTATTAGGTGACCACAAATGACACGCTAGCTGTTCAAAGTCGGGACCAGGGGTGGACCACTCATCTGTGCATCAGTTGGGGACGTCTCTGTGCTGCTGACTTGTCTCCACTCAAGATGATCCCCTGCTGGACCCACTATGGACTGAACTCTCACACCATTAACTAGATCCACTCGACGTCCATTGCGCCGGTCGCCCAGTCCCCACATCTGCGGTCCCCTCCAAGTTTTCTCTTTGTATATCATTGGGTTGAGTTTTTTCTTGCCCTGATGTGGGATCTGAGCCGAGGATGTCGTTGTGGCTTGTGCAACCCGTTGAGACACTTATGATTAAGGGCTATATAAATACACTTTGATATGGAGAAATAGACAATATAAAGTCCCAGAAAAGTTGTAGGTGCTAAAGTGTGTATGTTCATTGCACATTGCTCTATTGCACCGTTTTTTCTGCATGGTTTAACAGCTTGATTGGACCTAAAACAAATGATAATTTGAGACGGTTTGTTTTGCACTTTGGCATACAGGGTCTTCTTCCTGATAGGAGAAGTTTGTGTTCTGACGGGTAAGTGGAATTTGAAGAGATTTGTGTTGCTTGTGTCATAACTGACCTCTTATACAAATGATCTATGGACTCATAATGTTTCACAACAATTATCTTCAATGCTGCTTTGTGCATGTTAGCCAATCGTTTTTCCAATCGTACGATATGCTGCCGAACCACGCTGTAAATTTGTATCTGGTTAGGCTCTCTAAGATAACTAATCTGATTGCTAACACTGTACAACCTCAGTTGTCACAAAAAAATATGGCCTCTGATCCAGTTTGTTGCACAAGTTATCAATGTGCGATTTCTAGCTAATAAGGTTATCAACATGGATCCTTAGAAATTGTCACCTGATTGGTAGTCTGGTCTTTAATGATCTTAGTTGTAGTTTTCATTACCAAATTTAGAGGCCCTGGAATTGCCATGCAAAATCTCTAATGCTAATCGGTAGCTTGTCAATGTCAAATCCAATGTTAATTAGCATTAAGCTAGTAGATATTGAAAAGTGGAGCCATAATGTGTAGTTTTTCCACATAATGTGTTGATGTTTCATAATGAGGCTACAGGGCTGGAAAGGGCACGTGATTTCGCAATGCATTGTGGGGGCTGGGTTGCCATTGATGCTGGACAAAGTATTTGTTTACAATCGTTGTACTCAACCAGCGGTATTGTGAGGGAGAGCAACACACTGGATTAAAATGGATCGTACAAAAGAAAAAAGTCATGGGACTGTACCGAGACAAGTTGGACCCTGTTCCAAAGGCTCGCCACCTTAAAAAAATAAGTATTGAGTGTATAAGAATTGAGCCTAAATCAGAATGAAGAGCAGACACTGTGCTGGAAAACGAAAGAAAATAAATTACATATTCTATTTTGCGTCCTCTTCTCCTGATGTTTTCCTTATGATGCTTAAGGGAGTCCTCGGCTTGAAACAGTACGGTTAAAGTCCGTGATTGAGGGCTGCTTATGAAGTTCTTCAGCTTCTTGGTCGGGAGAATCCAAAAGCAAAATCTTCGACTAAGTACTTTCTCCAAACTAGTGTAAAATTCAATAAGAAACATCATATCCAGATTAATTGATATATTTTGTTTTGCTCATAATGTCAACCATATCAGTTTTGAGGAATCATAACATCAAAAACATGCAATAAAGTGATTAAAATAATAGTTGTATATGCCTTTATCCAAACTGTCTATGAGGGGAAATGAACTCTAATTCTGTAGATGACATCACACCAAGTCTGGCGATGGAAAGGGCATGTTCCAAGTACAGTTAAGTATCTCCCCATTACTCAAACACTGATTGGTATGATGGGGAATGACTGCCAGATTCATTTTCAGGGGTAAAATATACACAAAGAGTCGTAAGTGAAATTTAGGTCATCTGGACGCTTTGGATCTTTTAAGCCTGAGTTGGCCATCAAGAGACGTAGAGAATGTGTGAAAACATGGATCAAATATTTACAATAATTAAGTTTGTGTTCTTTTGAAAAGGCAAATACGTCAAATATTTAGTTGTGAAATCGACTGTACAATACGAGATAGCAAGAACACATTAAACAGGATTACTCTGCCTTAACCTCAATATGCGGCACAATAAGAGACATGCCCTTTCTAATCAGCCTCATTGTGTTCGCACTAACTATATCACAGAGAGTTCAAAGACCACGCGCTACACGTGATTGCTGAAACCATCTTTAATCAGCGCCAGTGGTCTTTGTTAGATCGCGGAGGTCTGGGCCTTAATGAAAACGGCAGCCACCTCCGATAGCACCCTAATTGGGAGATAATGAGCCAATAACATCAATGGCTAATGACACAGAGACTAAGTCACACCCCCTCAGGCCACACAGAGGCTCGTTCGCCACTGATGGAGTGCGGAGCTGCGAAGTCTGACAGAGCACGGCCATTCTCTGTACAAACAGGCTGTCGTGATGGCTTCATTAAGCTAATGAGACAAGATGCGTGACGCTTAAGGATGGCTGGGAACTCAGCGACACCTGATCAGTCTTAGACCCCTTCTACACTAAGGTTATCCAGAGTAAATCCCACATAACCTTATCCTTGTCCACACACATACACACACACACACACACACACACACACACTCAATGGTCGTTTAAGACACCCTGCCCCCTTCCGTCCACCGGCGCAACGCGACCTAGTACGCATGCGCAGAAAATGCGCACGTCATAGTCACCTCCAGTGTTGCTTTGTGTGCAAGTTCTTGAATTAAATTTAACTTATCTGATATCCAGTGTTGTGGTATTTCAATTAACCGGAATCCAATGTGCTGTGGGGCCCTATTGTAGTGAATCACACCATCATAAATTAATCAAATCTTTATTAGACACGTAAACAATGTGATGAAGAACATTTAACATTAATCAATCTAGGGATCTAGATATCTGGTCAGGACACTCCTCACTCTTTTAAGTTAAAGTTAAAAGTTAAAGTACCAATGATTGTCACACACACACTCGGTGTGGTGAAATGTGTCCTCTGCATTTGACCCATCTCCTTGTTCACCCCCTGGGAGGTGAGGGGAGCAGCGGTGGCCGCGCCCGGGAATCATTTTTGGTGATTTAACCCCCAATTCCAACCCTTGATGCTGAGTGCCAAGCAGGGAGGTAATGGGTCCCATTTGTATAATCTTTGGTATGACTCGGCCGGGGTTTGAACTCACAACCTACCGATCTCAGGCGGACACTATAACCACTAGGCCACTGAGTAAAGGTGCTTTCACCTTTATTGGCCATTCGTTTTTGGTGACTTTATATACTCTGGACCTAGACGTTGAGTCCGTGACATACATGGCAGACAATAACTGATACAGTCTGCTTTGCCAGTCCGAAAGCATTCGATGTTTTCCGAAGTCTTCACTCCACGGCCATGTAATACAAAACACACGCTACTTTTTTTATTACATCCACCGGAGCCCGCATTCTCGTTGACTCTCCTTCGACAAATGGACAAAGTTTTTTGGTAAGTAGAATCACAGCTGACCCGGACATTCGAAAGTTATCTTGCCGTCTGAGATGTGTTGTATCCGAAATAGCTGCAATCGCGCGTTTCCTTCACTTAAGGTATTCATGTGTGATTTCCACAAGCGTCTGTACATGTAGAAGAATGAGAAACAGGGGCATGTCTGGATGACTCGCCTCCATCTTTCCAGTGGTTAACTCCGGTTGTTATGAAGCTGGCTGTGGCGCGTTCTTTCTGACGTCACTTCCTGTGTGGGGCGCGGTCTTTCTGACTTGTAAACGATCAATGAGTCCATACAAAGCTAAGAGCCGGAGATTCAAGAAATACACGGCGCACTTACCTGTGTAAAAAATTATCCAAGGAGGGTTACCGTATTTTCCGCACTATAAGGCGCACCTAAAAACCACAAATTTTCTCAAAATCTGACAGTGCGCCTTATAACCCGGTGCGCTTTATTACGATTCATTTTCATAAAGTTTCGATCTCGCAACTTCGGTAAACAGCCGCCATCTTTTTTCCCGGTAGAACAGGAAGCGCTTCTTCTTCTACGCAAGCAACCGCCAAGGAAAGCACCCGCCCCCATAGAACAGGAAGCGCTTCTTCTTCTACTGTAAGCAACCACCCGCCCCCGGAAGAAGAAGAAAAAACGCGCGGATATCACCGTACGTTTCATTTCCTGTTTACATCTGTAAAGACCACAAAATGGCTCCTACTAAGCGACAAGGATCCGGTTCATAAAAAGACGCAATCTCTCCATCCGCACACGGATTACTACCGTATTTCACAGCAACTGATATTCCTGTGAACCGCACTGTGGAACGGGAGCACGTACGGTGAATATTCGCACCACAGGGAATGAGAAGTCATCCTTCACTGTGGTTCTAGCTTGCCATGCTAACTTCCACCCATGGTGATATTCAAAAGGAAGACCTTGCCAAAAGAGACCTTTCCAGCCGGCGTCATCATAAAAGCTAACTCGAAGGGATGGATGGATGAAGAAAAGATGAGCGAGTGGTTAAGGGAAGTTTACGCGAAGAGGCCGGGTGGCTTTTTTCACACAGCTCCGAAGGTGAACACACCTTCACTAAGACGGGCAGACAGCGCCGGACGACATACGCCAACATTTGCCAGTGGATCGTAAATGCCTGGGCAGATATTTCGGTCACAACTGTGGTCCGAGCTTTCCGGAAGGCAGGATTCACAGAACTACTGGACAACAACAGCGACACTGACTCCGATGACTTCGACGAGACGGAACCGGCCATTTTGGATCCCACGCTTGCGCAACTTTTCAATTCGGACACCGAAGACGAAGAATTCGAAGGATTTACGAATGAAGAATAACTTCAGAAGGTGAGCGCTATGTTTATATTGTGTGTTGTGACATTAACGTTCGAGCAACATTATGTTGCTATTGCTCTACACCATTTTGAATTTTACTATGTTTGTGATTGCACATTTGCGTACATTTTGGGACAGAGTTGTTAGAACGCTGGTTTTCAATATATTATTAAAGTTTGACTGAACTATCTGACTGTTTTTTTGACATTCCCTTTAGCGCAGCGTAGGCGCGGCTTATAATCCGGGGCGGTTTATTGGTGGACAAAGTTATGAAATATGTAATTCATTGAAGGTGCGGCTAATAATCCGGTGCGCCTTATAGTGCGGAAAATACGGTACCTTAAATGATGGTTTAATGTGGCTGACACGATGCTTAGGCTAAATAATTATTTGTTTAAGGGGTTATCCGGCTTAGTGTAGACATAGCCTTGTTGTAGCCCTCATACCAAAAATGGGGGTTGTGACCTTTCATCATAACGTCCTTTTCCCAGACCACACACCTGACAGAAAGCCTAGGTAAAGCGTTCCAACTTTCATAATATGTTGATATTAAATATTTTTGTGAGAGGATGAGCACCAGAGTCGAGAGCTTAAGCAGGGTACGCGTGTGTGAGCGCAGGCTCCGAACGGTGGGTTGAAGGGGGGCTGAACTTTTGTCAGGTCTCCACAATGAGCAACCTAACCGTAAACAAGCTAAATGATGCATAATCATATTAGGAAACGGCACCAAGCATGGATGAGCGACCCTGCTAATCCATGTTGTGCTCGCACTGTAACCTGAATATAATCCTCCAGGAAGAGAGGTTAAGAGATGCAGAGGTGGGAGAAAAAAAATCAAAAAAATCAAGGAGGAGGACCATTAAAGGATTTGGAATTGAATTAGTGTACGTGGGAGCTTTAGGTTAATTAGCCAGATGTTTGAAGTCTCTAGTAAATATAATGATTTTTTTATTAATGGTATTTTATATGAGAGATTGTATTCAGTAAGCTAACTGCAGTTACAAATGCATAATACAAGTTTGGCTTTACAGGACACCACTCGCCTCAGGGGAAGTTACAGCAGTGATTGTAGGCTTGTAGGCTTGGGAACGCCCACTTTTAGCTCCAAAATGTGGGAGGGCCTGTTGACATCGCCTACAAGGGACAGGAGGCAATTTCATATTGAGCATTCCGTGTTTTGGTCGCATCTTTATACCGAATCACGATTTTTTTCATGCAGAATTCAAAGGAATTAGCAAATATGGCTACCAGATGCATTGTTGGAGGTTGTAGCAACGCAACTCGAGAAGGGGTCAGCATGCATACATTTCCAAATGATGGGGATATGAGAAAATAATGGACCTCTCCAGTCAAGTTCACTGGCGCAAAATGGGACGAACCAATAATAATTCCAATAATTCTGACTTTGACGAAGAAGGATTTTGGTCAGAGTATGGATGGGAAAAAAAATGCAGAAGACCTTAGACCAGATGTGATCCCGAAAATCAGGAGCACCCTCAAGGGAAGAAAGACTGAGTCAGAAGTGCAGAAAAATTGAGAAAGAAGAGTACACCCAACATCGCGTGGACATCGGGGGCGGTACCTCTGGATTGGCAGACCGGGGTGGTGGTTCCTCTCTTTAAGAAGGGGAACCGGAGGGTGTGTTCCAACTATCGTGGGATCACACTCCTCAGCCTTCCCGGTAAGGTCTATTCAGGTGTACTGGAGAGGAGGCTACGCCGGATAGTCGAACCTCGGATTCAGGAGGAACAGTGTGGTTTTCGTCCTGGTCGTGGAACTGTGGACCAGCTCTATACTCTCGGCAGGGTCCTTGAGGGTGCATGGGAGTTTGCCCAACCAGTCTACATGTGCTTTGTGGACTTGGAGAAGGCATTCGACCGTGTACCCCGGGAAGTCCTGTGGGGAGTGCTCAGAGAGTATGGGGTAACGGACTGTCTTATTGTGGCAGTTCGCTCCCTGTATAATCAGTGTCAGAGCTTGGTCCGCATTGCCGGCAGTAAGTCGGACACGTTTCCAGTGAGGGTTGGACTCCGCCAAGGCTGCCCTTTGTCACCGATTCTGTTCATAACCTTTATGGACAGAATTTCTAGGCGCAGTCAGGGCGTTGAGGGGATCTGGTTTGGTGGCTGCAGGATTAGGTCACTGCTATTTGCAGATGATGTGGTCCTGATGGCTTCCTCCGGCCAAGATCTTCAGCTCTCACTGGATCGGTTCGCAGCCGAGTGTGAAGCGACTGGGATGGGAATCAGCACCTCCAAGTCCGAGTCCATGGTTCTCTCCCGGAAAAGGGTGGAGTGCCATCTCCGGGTTGGGGAGGAGATCTTGCCCCAAGTGGAGGAGTTCAAGTACCTCGGAGTCTTGTTCACGAGTGGGGGAAGAGTTGATCGTGAGATCGACAGGCGGATCGGTGCGGCGTCTTCAGTAATGCGGACGCTGTATCGATCCGTTGTGGTGAAGAAGGAGCTGAGCCGGAAGGCAAAGCTCTCGATTTACCGGTCGATCTACGTTCCCATCCTCACCTATGGTCAAGAGCTTTGGGTCATGACCGAAAGGACAAGATCGCGGGTACAAGCGGCCGAAATGAGTTTCCTCCGCCGAGTGGCGGGGCTCTCCCTTAGAGATAGGGTGAGAAGCTCTGTCATTCGGAGGGAGCTCAAAGTAAAGCCGCTGCTCCTCCACATCGAGAGGAGCCAGATGAGGTGGTTCGGGCATCTGGTCAGGATGCCACCCGAACGCCTCCCTAGGAAGGTGTTTCGGGCACGTCCGACCGGTAGGAGGCCACGGGGAAGACCCAGGACACGCTGGGAAGACTATCTCTCCCGGCTGGCCTGGGAACGCCTCGGGATCCCCCGGGAGGAGCTGGACGAAGTGGCTGGGGAGAGGGAAGTCTGGGCTTCCCTGCTTAAGCTGCTGCCCCCGCGACCCGACCTCGGATAAGCGGAAGAAGATGGATGGATGGATGGAGTACACCCAACACTCAAAAACAGAAAAAGAAGGTAATATTGTTTTTTGTGCCCTCTTCTACTGATGTATTCTTCAAGATGCTTGAGGAAATGCTGAAAGAGCATGAGGAAACACAGGCTATGGTGTCAATGGTGGAGGAGATGGAAGAGCTGGGAAGTCAGGAAATGTTGATTTATTTTTACGTTAATCACAGACCAGGGCGACAACACATTGCAATGAAAGGATCAAAATAATCATTTTTACACCCCTTTGAAATGTGATGGGTGAAACTGTTCTGTAGATGACATCACACCAAGAGGGGGCGACATAACGAAAAGGGGGTGTTCCAAGTACGTTGATATTATGGGCAATAATTGACATATTAATTTTCAGTCATCTGGATGATAGGAGTCCTATAATTTTTTGAACTTCAAAACAGTATTGCAGGAAACTGGATGCATCAGATAAGTGAATGAGGACCGCTAGTATATACAGTATTCAATTATCCAAGCGGAGACTGAAGGCAGCAAGAAAACAAAAGTGCATAATAGTTTGTTTCTTTTTGAATAAATCATATACTAATACAGCAACTTCAAAAATGATTTCTGTTTTCAAAACAGATTATTAAAAAAAAAGTGTCTTAGTTTAGTGAAATGATGCACATTTGTCAAAACCAAAAGAGCTTTGTGAAACAATTTTATGGGATATTAAACAAGTAATTGAAAAAAATATATATATATTTGGTCACTCTGACTTATAATGAATTGCTACGGAAGCAGGCAGGCACAAGTGTAACGTTTTTGCTTGCATGCATGGCAGTGTTAAAAACATTACCGCCAGAGTAGGCTGTTTAACATCAAGAGAGATATTGGACTTCTTAAAACTTAATATTTTTAGCACTTTTCTCAGTCAACACTTGAATCCGACTCACTTTCTGCTGCCACTTTTCATAATAAACCAGCAAGGGCAAATTTGGAAAATGAAGGTATTAGATTGACCAGTACAGGGCTCGTAAAGCACACAGGCTGGTGAAGATCGAGTCAAATTAATTAGGCGGTCAACTATAAAAAAAAATATTGGTCACGTTGACAAAGTTGATGGAAATGATCCAAATGAGTACAAAACAACTGGTAGAGAGGTTGATTAGGGGCCTAAAGGGTTGCAAGAAAATCCCATTATATCTGCAATTTCTGTAGTACACACTAAAAAATGCTGGGTTATTTTGATAACCCAATTTACAAGTGTTTGTGATCCATGCTTTTGATTCTTGACTCCTTTGCTAAATTTTGCCTTAGCTGCCCGTGCTATCGGCCCACTCACTTTGTTTGTTTGTTCCTGCCTGATTTATGAGATTACCGTATTTTCCGCACTATAAGGCGCACCGGATTATTAGCCGCACCTTCAATGAATTACATATTTCATAACTTTGTCCACCAATAAGCCGCCCCGGATTATAAGCCGCGCCTACGCTGCGCTAAAGGGAATGTCAAAAAAACAGTCAGATAGTTCAGTCAAACTTTAATAATATATTGAAAACCAGCGTTCTAACAACTCTGTCCCAAAATGTACGCAAATGTGCAATCACAAACATAGTAAAATTCAAAATGGTGTAGAGCAATAGCAACATAATGTTGCTCGAACGTTAATGTCACAACACACAAAATAAACATAGCGCTCACCTTCTGAAGTTATTCTTCATTCGTAAATCCTTCGAATTCTTCGTCTTCGGTGTCCGAATTGAAAAGTTGCGCAAGCGTGGGATGCAAAATGGCCGGTTCCGTCTCGTAGAAGTCATCGGAGTCAGTTTCGCTGTTGTTGTCCAGTAGTTCTGTGAATCCTGCCTTCCGGAAAGCTCGGACCACAGTTGTGACCGAAATATCTGCCCAGGCATTTACGATCCACTGGCAAATGTTGGCGTATGTCGTCCGGCG
The DNA here is from genome assembly GCF_033978685.3 of Nerophis lumbriciformis. Taxonomy (NCBI): domain Eukaryota; kingdom Metazoa; phylum Chordata; class Actinopteri; order Syngnathiformes; family Syngnathidae; genus Nerophis; species Nerophis lumbriciformis. The sequence goes on from NC_084559.2 coordinate 44,137,339, forward strand.
CTGTCTGCCCGTCTTAGTGAAGGTGTGTTCGCCTTCGGAGCTGTGTGAAAAAAGCCACCCGGCCTCTTCGCGTAAACTTCCCTTAACCACTCGCTCATCTTTTCTTCATCCATCCATCCCTTCGAGTTAGCTTTTATGATGACGCCGGCTGGAAAGGTCTCTTTTGGCAAGGTCTTCCTTTTGAATATCACCATGGGTGGAAGTTAGCATGGCAAGCTAGAACCACAGTGAAGGATGACTTCTCATTCCCTGTGGTGCGAATATTCACCGTACGTGCTCCCGTTCCACAGTGCGGTTCACAGGAATATCAGTTGCTGTGAAATACGGTAGTAATCCGTGTGCGGATGGAGAGATTGCGTCTTTTTATGAACCGGATCCTTTTCGCTTAGTAGGAGCCATTTTGTGGTCTTTACAGATGTAAACAGGAAATGAAACGTACGGTGATATCCGCGCGTTTTTTCTTCTTCTTCCGGGGGCGGGCGGTAGCTTACAGTAGAAGAAGAAGCGCTTCCTGTTCTATGGGGGCGGGTGCTTACCTTGGCGGTTGCTTGCGTAGAAGAAGAAGCGCTTCCTGTTCTACCGGGAAAAAAGATGGCGGCTGTTTACCGAAGTTGCGAGATCGAAACTTTATGAAAATGAATCGTAATAAAGCGCACCGGGTTATAAGGCGCACTGTTAGCTTTTGAGAAAATTTGTGGTTTTTAGGTGCGCCTTATAGTGCGGAAAATACGGTAAATCATTGTCTTACCTGTACCTTGCCTCCGGAGTTTTATGTCTGCATCCTGGGAGAACGACCCATGCACTAAAATGCGACCCCGACGTGACAATATTTTAATGGAATAAAAATGATTTTGATCAGTGGTTGGGAAGGAGTAGGACAAACCAGCAGTAACATTTATAATTTTTAACCAACTATTGGGTCAAGGAGCGCTAAATTGCGCAACCCAATAGTTGGGTTATGAATCAACCGACATTGAGTTAGCATAACCAACTTTTGGGTTAGATCAATTTAGTTTGGTTGTGAATAACCCAACATTAAGTTATCATAACTCAACTTTTTGGTTAAATGGTTAAAAATGTTTTATCACATTGTATATCTATTGTGTCCTTTTTTTCTTTTTCTCTCTCTTTCTTTTCTTTTTCTTTTAAATTGTAAATTTACTGCTTTTTTTACATCATGGCCAGGGGACTACAGATGAAAACTAGCCTTCTGGCTAATTTTGTCTTTTTTAACCATGTGTAGTCATGTGTTTTATGAAATTGCATTGTCCCCTTTGAAATAAACTAATCTAGAATCTTGAATATCTAGAATGTTGAGTTAAAATAACTCAAATAAGGGGTTTGTCCTTTTTCTGAACCAGCAGTTGGGTTAAACGTGGGTTATTTTTTAACCCAACATTTTTTAGTGCGCAAGAACTTAATATAATAGGGCATGCTCACTTGATAATTTTACAACCATAACTTTTTTATATTGTAAAGTTTGAAATGGATGACTTTGAGTTTCCATACAATATGCAAAGTATTAGGGAAAGTCATAGTCACATGGAGTACAGTACCATGTCCAACTTGTAATAATACCGTAACTATTTTCACTTCCAAAACTTGGCCCCCAAACTTTTCCTGCCAAAACCTGGAGAGTTGTGGGGAAAAAAAATCATCATTATCAGCCACTAGATCAAAAATGGAAAGGGGGGGTAAAAAAAAAAAGAAAAAAAAAAAAGAAATGACAGCAAAAAGTTAAGCCAAGAGAGGTGGGTGGAGATGATGTGAGGATGCGCTGCGATTGGAGCCAGACAATGAGCGATGGTGCTGTGTGACTGCATGTAAAGGCGGAGGTTGGAGGTATAATAAGTGAGTAAAGGCATGACAGACGCTTTTCCTTCACAAAAGGTCCTGGGAACGCCCAGCTGGACTTGTCATGCAGGATCGTGACAGTTCCTCACCTCTTTTCTATAAACCTTTCCACTCTACGATTCTACGATCCATATCATTGATTCCTGCCTATTCATTTGTTCAGACCTTTGCAACTCTCTCTGCACGTGCGTATTGAATAAAAAAAAACTATTGCTCCAAATGATCTCCCGTTAACAACAACAGCAATGGGAATGTGACAAATTGACAATGTATGTCTATTATGTCCTTGGCCTATCTTATTTTGAAGGTCGCAACCTTAACCTCAATGAGCTAAAGCTATTACCTAACTCACATCTTGAAATGATTGCCGATGGTTATGGTTTCTCGCAATGGATTCCACATTATAACACTAATCCACAAATATTACTGCGAGGAATAGGTTTGAGAAGCACATTTAGGTCAAAATGTTATTGAGTTTGGTGATAGTAAAATAATCAAATCACTTGAAAAAGACTAAACCACAAATATACATCATGTTGTGTCATATCATTAAGGACACAAACATGGAATATGTCCAATTGATTGTGCAAAGAGATGAACACCAACAAATAATTGCCCTGGCTGTATAACCATTAGGTGAATTCATATAAAAAATGACATTAATGGTGAGGCTGAGACTCGAGGATAGAGTGGAATCATCTGTATTGAAATTAGAGCTTGAAATTGATCAAATTGGCCCTGCGATGAGGTGGCGACTTGTCCAGGGTGTACACCGCCTTCCGCCCGAATTCAGCTGAGATCAGCTGCATTCGGGGACCCCCCGCAAACCCGAAAAGGACAAGCGGTAGAAAATGGATGGATGGATGGATCAAATTAGCATTCTTTAAAATAGGTTTATGGCCACAGTATTTAGAAAGCAAGTGCACAGAAACACACACGCAATATCCAAGTACACATGATGTCCCTCAAGGCTCAGTGCTCGGTCCCCTCCTTTTTATTATCTACACGAAGGGTGTCCAAAGTGTGGCCTGGGGGCAATTTGAGGCCGGCAGCTAATTTTTCAATGATTATGGCACTCTACAAATACTATAACAAATAAAAAAAAAAAACATTAAAAAAGTGGAATAAAAGAGAAAACGTGAAATGTAATGAAAAAAAGATGCAATGTTGACTCTAACAACACAAAGCTGCCGTGCAGGCTGTTTTTTGTGTATGTTTGTTTTTTAAGAGACTATTGCTTAAAAAAAAAAACAATGAATCAAAATGAATGTTGTTATGACTTTATTGACCTATTCAAGGCTCCAATTACTTCATAGAAAAATTCCACTATTCATTTGTTTGCATATTTTGTGTGTTTGCCATATAAATAACACAGTTTTCTTTGACAAAAAGAGCATTAAACTAATTAAAAAACAAAAAAAAACTTATAATCAACAGCTAGCTCTGAAGATGATCATGAGACTTAGATATTAAAAAAATATATATTTGACTTATTTTTAACACTTTTATGGCTTGGGCCATTTTGGATCCCTAATAATTTTAGTGAGACTTTTTTAACGGTAATTGCTCAAAAAAATAATCCATAATGAATTAAAAATCAATGTTGTTATGAATTATTACCATATACATAAAAGGGGCTGTTTGCAACATTTACACAGATGTCTAGAGGGCGATAACGTTCCAATGTTGTATCCCGCCCCTCACGGCTTCTAGGACGTAATGACATAACTACATACGTACGTAACACATGCACGCGCATTCGTTTTGAGTGTAGTTAGCTAATAATAGCCATTTGGATAGCTAGTGTTAGCTGTTATTGAATGTATATTCTATCATAACAACAACATGACTGCAATTTGTTTGTTGCTTCTCTTGGAATACTTTTGTAAGTGTGCATGTGCTCTCTACGTGTACATGTTGACGAGACAGGGTGAGTGACCACCAGTTCCATTGGCAGAAAAACAGGCCCAGAGCATAATACTACCACCACCATGCTTGCCGGTAGGCTTGGTGTTCCTGGGATTAAAGGCCTCACCTTTTCTCTTCCAAAAATATTGCTAGGTATTGTGGCCAAACAGATACATTTTTGTTCCATCTAACATCACATGGACAAAGAGAAGACCTTCAGGAGGAAAATTCTGTGCTCAGATGAAACAAAAATTGAGCTGTTTGGCCACAATACCCAGCAATATATTTGGAGGAGAACAAGTGAGGCCTTTAATCACAGGAACACCATGCCTACCGTCAAGCATGGTGGTGGTAGTATTATGCTCTGGGTCTGTTTTGCTGCCAATGGAACTGGTGCTTTACAGAGAGTAAATGGGACAATGAAAAAGGAGGATCATCTCCAAATTCTTCAGGACAACCTAAAATCATCAGCCCGGCGGTTGGATCTTGGGCGCAGTTGGGTGTTCCAACAGGACAATGACTCCAAACACACGTCAGAAGTGGTAAAGGAATGGCTAAATCAGGCTAGAATTAAGGTTTCTATAGTCCTGACTTAAACGTGTGGACAATGCTGAAGAAACAAGTCCATGTCAGAAAACCAACAAATTTAGCTGAACTGCACCAATTTTGTCAAGAGGAGTGGTCAAAAATTCGACCAGAAGCTTGCCAGAAGCTTGTGGATGGCTACCAAAAGCGCCTTATTGCAGTGAAACTTGCCAAGGGGCATGTAACCAAATATTAACATTGTTGTATGTATACTTTTGACCCAGCAGATGTGGTCACATTTTCAGTAGACCCATAATAAATTCATAAAAGAACCAAACTTCATGAATGTTTTTTGTGGCCAACAAGTATGTGCTCCAATTGTCAGGTTTTGTTGGTGACAAACCCCAAGATGCAGAGAAGGCGGAAGGCATTGTGTGGGAAAACATGATTTAATGTCCAAAAGTAAAAATAAAGAAAAGACACAAACCAGGAACTAGGAGGACAAACTGGAAACAGGGAACAGGGATCCAGCAAACAGGGACTATGAACAAAAAGATAGTAAGCTACAAACAGCTACAGAATATAGCTTACCGCTACCGCATACAGCTACACTGACATCGACACAACAGGTAGGGACGACAATAATCCAGCAGTGACTGGAGGGCAGGGCAGGTATAAATAGCAGCTGGCTGATTGACACCAGGTGTGGCCAGGTGCCAATCAGCCACAGCTGAGGGGACAGCACTCAGAGAGAACAACAGAAAACTGAACCAAAATAAGAGTGCTGACAGGAAATAAAACAAACACAGAGGAAAAACTCAAACTTAACCAAACTGCCAGGGACAAGCCTGACACCAATCACTTTATCACAAAAAAAATAAGAGTTGTAGAAATTATTGAAAACTCAAGACAACGATGACATTATGTTCTTTACAAGTGTATGTAAACTTTTAACCGCGACTGTATAGAGTATTGGTTTTGAAAATTAAAAATATGGACACCCCTGATCTAAAAGCTACCCCTCCCAGCACACACAGTATATTGATACAACGTTGATTATACATATATGTTGTTTAAAACTGACTTCTAAACAATGTTGCAAAATAGTTGTATTAGTAAATTGAGACCACGTTGATGCCTAACGTTGGATCCACGTTGTTGGTTGAGCAATGACCAAATGGTCAAATCTACGTCATAACATGACATTGAATAAATGTTGTCAAAAAGCAACATTAGGTTTGAGTTGCTCAACGTCCGGACCTAATTTAACAAGTTATCTGTGTTAATGCCTTGTGCCTGCTGGGCTTGGACATATCATTCACCACCATGGACTTCCATTTCATCGCATTACAAACGGCACAACTATACCTATCCACCAAAAGAATCACCCCTGCCACAGAGTCCACCCTCCCAAACTGCCTCTCTGCCATACAATCATGTACTACAACTAACACAACTGCTATACATCTGAAATCATCATCGTTGATCCTCTCCACCCAGGACTTCACTCTCCGTTGATGATCAGACAGTTAAAGAGTCACTTCAAGCAAGGGTTTAATCTCCTTTAAACTCTTCCGTTATTTTTATTTTCCTTATTTTAATTTAAATTTTTAAAGTGTCTTCAAGTCTTGATAAAAGCACCATATAAAACATCCAAATTATTAAATGATATTTATTACTTAAGCATTATCAATGGTAGAACAAGTGGTGGTCTTCAGAAGATAATTAATTCAGGTGGATGCTTCTGTTCTAAGCATTGTGTAGCATTCGAGCATTATAATCACAGCCTTTGTCTTATCCAAACTGTCTCTATCAACTTTACCAATTTGTAATGACTGAGAAGGTTCAAAAGTTAAATCAACTGAGTTGAAGTAGCAAGCCTCACGTCACAGAGAGCACGTAAGAAATTAGTTTGACATACATGTTTAAACTGTGGAATTTCTGAGCCTCCAGGGCTTCTTAGTGCTTGGATTATCTTACATACGCTTAAAACGTCTGGTTTTGCTAATTGGAAAATTGGCCCGTAAGTGTGAAATTTAGGTGAAAGCTGGTCTGTCACTCTATATCGGCCATTTGACTGATGGGTTATTTATTCAGGGTAAACCCCCTTCCTCTTTCCCACCAGAGAGGAATTAGAGATCATGGATGGCTAGATGGATGGATGAAATATTGATAGACAGACAGATATGAATCATTTTGACGAAGTACTGAGTCACACAGAAGTCAAGTAACTTCCACTTAGGTCACAATGCAGTGAAATATTTACATTTTGAAACTTAATAAATGACTTTGTGGTGTTTGACTTGGCAGAGGAACTGGTATTTGAGAGAGAATATCAGAAAGTCTTAAAGCAACTTTGCCAAGGTGCCTGTGAGTTGTCTATTTTGTAACCTAGGACTTTGTCGGTGGTTCAACTCGGTGTTGAAGACAGAACGGGGATAAAATATGAGAAACATCCCACAGCTCGAGGATAGAAGATCAGTCGACAAACTTTTTTGGGATGTGATGAGAGGGTGAAATATTGCATTGGAACACGTTACTTGAGAAGAAAAATGCAAGAAAAACTCTCAGTGGTTGGCCTTAAGCGCAGACCTAGATTCTAAGAAATGCAAACATTGCATTGGAACATGTTATTTGAGAAGAAAAATGCATGAAAACCTCTCAGTGATTGGCCTTAAACGCAGACCTAGATTCTAAGAAATGCAAACAATCAACACCCCAGCTAAATAAAACATTAAAAGGTGGCTTTACAATTTTAGATAAGTACAAATCCTCTTGATGACCTCAGCATTAATCTTGCATACTTTCATTTTTAGCTGCTTTGCGTTTCATCATAGACTCCCATTAAATATACAGAAGGACATAGCATAGCATAGTTCAGTTTGAGGTTAGCGGTACAAAAAAACTCCCCATAAACTCTGCAATTAAACTTGATGTTGCGTTTAACTAGCACTGTGTCAGCAGTGTTTGCCAGGGATTTATGCCACTGTGGTCCACACTCCGGGTGAGGGTGGGCCAAGCTTTGGCGACATAACCAAGGTTGCTGAACCTCACGGCAAAGCACTGGACTTACCGCTTCATAAAATAGTCATTATCGAAAAAGCTCATCTGAATTCAAAAGATGAAGGACCAATCAACATCCAATGTTTGTCCCATATTCAAAAAGTGAAACATAGAAAGCGAGGAAGGGTGGGACATGAGGAAAGGAATTAAACCAAAGTTCATTTAGAATAATCACTTTATGTTTATGGATCAAGTCTTCCAACCACCATCAGTCTTCTGGGACCCAGTTTTCACTTACCCACTATGACACACCTTATACAACCCGTGTTTTATTTGTGCATCCATTTATCTTTCATCAGCAAAAATATGACTTTAATGTCAAATTGTGTAAACATTGCTATCATTTGAAGCAGGGGCCTTTACTTCCTGTAGTTACATGTATGATTATGATGATGATGCTCAAGGGGAGTAGGTCATCAAGGCACCAGGAGACGGCGGCTGATTCCATCCCAAGGCCATTGCGGAAATAATATTTTGGCAACACATGGAAAAACTGTGATTTAATAATCCAATAAACAAGGGGAATCAAATAAGTACTTTGGCAATTTAATTTCTATAATATTGTTTGTCTCAGCCAAAATACAGAAATACAATTTAAGTTAAGTTATCCTCTCCTTGGCCTTCTGTTTGGGGTAAAAATAGACAATAATGATTAGGAGTGCTGAAAAAAATTGTATTCACATCTGTATTGCAATTCTTATTACGATTCTAAATTGATTATTTATTTTCAATATATTTTTTAATTAAATGGATTCACATCCGAATCATGATTCTTATTCATTCAGATTGTATATTGATTCATAATTTCCAAAAATGTATTTGACAAATAATAATATAAAAAAGATATAATATATATATTTTTTTAATTCTAAAGAAATGTTTTTTTTTAACTTTCTTAAGAATCTATTTTTCAAAAAGACGTTTGTTAGGCCATCACCTCGCATCGCTTCAATAAGG